>NC_089790.1:34482943-34552943 GCF_040412425.1 Macrobrachium rosenbergii
GTGGCAATATAACGGTATTTCTTCACGCTCTGTTCACGGTTTGTTCTTGCTTTGGTTACCAAGCACCTTGACTATGAGCAAGGCTCAATAAATCTCTGAATTATTTCCACAGGCCTGCCGAGGACAACAACCTCTGTTAAAATCATTTAAAAAAAATCAATGTCGAAATAATCTTCAAAACTTTGGTCAACTCATTTATTAAAAAGCTTGGTGAAAATCATTATCTAAAGCCATACGATGAAACAGGTTTCCGAAAAATATTGATGATATATTTTTCTAAGCGTTGGCTAAAAACAATGACTTTCGCTGTTTCCAAATATCTGTAAAACCTTAGTAAAATTATTAAAAAACGATGTATCGAAATAATGGTAAAAAATAGCCAAATTGTGGTATAACACTGCAACTATATCTAAAACATTTTGTCAGTTTTGTCTTCTTGGCACAAAGGAGATGAGCGGAGATTTGTGGAGGATAAAACAAAAAAGTCTTGAGTATCCATTTGCGTCGCACGGCGCTGGAGGCGATGACGATGATTCTTGAAAAATAATCGTACACTAACGGCAATTAAATTACAGTCAACGTAATAGCTCATAGATTGAATTGGATTACTACTGTTTGATATTAAAGAAAATAATCACTATTTTTATCGATGACATACAAAAGTTAACAAGCGGCAAGATGAGCGCCGCAGCAAAAGCAATTAAATCCGTAGTCCTCATCCACTAATAACCAACTTTACGTAGTCCCTACAACATTTATATTTATGAAAATTAGATAATTCACTAAAAGCGAACAGATGCAAACGCAGTAAGAGAAAAAAAAGATGCTACAACTTGATGTACTACTACTGCAAAATAAAAAATAAATAAATAAACGGTAGATAACAGGGGAGAAGAGAAATCTGAAATGTAAAATTCTTAACTTACCTAAGTAACCCTTTTCTTTAAAACCAAAGCCTCTTCACAAAAATAAACAATTAAAAAATCAAAAACACAAATGCGGAATTCATTAATGCCTTTAAAACCGTCCACTCCCTTTCCAAATACAATAACATTAAGGAAAAACTTATTTTCTAGTCAGTCACTCTAAGCGCAACAAAGATGCCAGCGTCCTCCAAAAATAAATTACGGAGAGCTTATATTTCCCCTTTAATTTTTCATGTCCGTGGCAGAGTTTATCAAAGTTACTCGCAGAGTTTTCGTTGTACAGAGAGCCTTTAATCAAACCATAATTCATATACAATCTTGGAATCCATCAATCACAGCTACTTGCAGAGGTTTCGTTGTACGAGAAAGCCATTAATTGGTGGAGGTGGCTCATAAAATATGTGGAGGAAGGAAGCCAGCCGTTAATGGCCGTGTAAACAGGACGTCCACGCAAGGCATACGTTGGTCTAAGTGCAAGGTAAATTTCTACCCAAAGTTTGGTGACGTGCAATTTCATGAGAATAAAAAATGGAATGCTGTTTATAATGAAGAAATTTGTTGTGAGGAATTTTCTGTTCAGACTTGCTGGATCTGAGGGCATATGAGAGTACAAATTGTATCATCAGTTTCCAGCACACACTTGTTGAAGTTGAGAAAGCGCTAAATAAAGTATAAAAAAAGTTTTAAAAGTCAATTTTCTAATGAGTTTGGTAAGGTTGATGCTGAGAACAAAGAAAAAAATTGAAATGGGATGGATTACGAAGTGAATTCATTACGTAAAATAGAAGCTGAGGAAGAAATTCATGTAACTAACGAACCATTAAAAACAGACTGTTTAAAAATTAATTGATCCTGTGCGAAAATTGCTTCTCGTCAAGCATGCAGTATAAACAAAGAGAATAAAAGGACAAATGTAATCTCATAATGACCTGACACCTCAATTATTTCTGGTACATCAATAAACATATAACATTATATTTCCTCTCTAACGAACGAACTGAAAACTCCGGAAAGGGTTACCTTTGTAGATTTTGGCATGAAACGTCCTCCTATACAGCTGGGAATCGACCCACAGTGTATTTTTTTTTTTTTTTTTTTGGTAAAAACGAGTATCATGACCACTGAACAACGAATTGGTCCCCATTTCCTCATCCCTCACCCCCACCCCCAACACACATATCTATCTATCATTACACAAACGCACACACACAAATTCATCTATATATATATATATATATATATATATATATATATATATATATATATATATATATATATACATATATTCATACATAATATATAGCCTATTTATATGGCTGAAAGAAGGGTTTAGTAGTGACTGCTGTTCTGTTCCTTTGACCCATTCAGAACGAGAGAGAGAGAGAGAGAGAGAGAGAGAGAGAGAGAGAGAGAGAGAGAGAGAGAGAGAGAGAGAGAGAAATTATTCACAAAGAGACAGAGTAATGTGTAGACGACGCTGTACAAATCACAACCAGGCATTCCCCGTGTTCCCAACTCCGCCTCTCCTCATCACCCGGTGCCACCCACTGCGTGAGTCACTCCGTCAACTGTACCCGCGGTGCTTGACAGGAACGAAGAACAATCAGACCGTAACGAACCGAGAGAAGATGAAAGTTACGATTAACGCACCTTTATTTCTCAGAGATATTTACAGCGTTTGCGATATGTTCACTTACAACTGCGTTTGGTCTTACCGCTTTAATTCATTTGATCATTTATTCTCAACCATCGCCTATCCCCCACGTCTATAGTTCAGACAAACGAAAGTTCTTTCTTTAAATCATTCTGTTTGTTCCCAGTTCTCAGTGGTGGTCAACGCACCTGTGAAGAGAGCATAACGCACGAATTTCTGGCACTATATCTTCTTTAATCCTTGGTCCAATAACGCTTCCCCTTCTTCTTCCTGTTTTTCGTTTGGATTTCCGAAATGCATCAATCCCCGTTCCCTTGAATCGACAACTCATTGCCCTCGCCTTGTGCCTTCACTCATGTTCTATCATATAAGACCATCTTTTTATATACATATCCTCTTCTGTAAACTTTCCCAAGTGTACCTCAAAATGAATAATCCACAATAATTACATTATTAACGTTCCTTGCTGTTTAGAAAACCCATCACAGTCGCCCACAGCGATCTTAATTACCTGAACCCTCATCTATACATCTACATTCTCGTTCTCTCCCTACCTCGCATCGCGCCATCGACGGAACGACGGGCGAGCTAAAAGCAAAGGCTTCCCAATAGTTCGCACCACTCGACTCGCTGTGTCTTCTCCTTTAAAGACTATGATCTCGGCATAAATTCTACACCGAGTCATGAATGTCTCTGTTGTAACACAGTTCATATGCACGTACACCCTAATCCCCCCTCCCTCCCTGTGGATTACACGTACTACGAGCGGCAGGAACTAGATATAGAGGGAAAGTTCCGTTTTCGCAATCTCCTTGCGATGCACAAAAAGAGATGCCAGTGTAAGTACAATAGATAACGGCGATGTTTACGATAATGTGTGCGGCTAAGCTCACTCGCGATTTTCCACGTGACTACCAATATTAGATTAATTATCTGCGAAAAACCATAGCTAACATCATTCACATTCAGGACATTTTCTGTCAAAATGCACAAATATTGAAACTAGTGGACATCAGGCACAACAGCAAACCTTTCCTAAACGGATTTTTAAAAATAAATCAATGACAACGTTATCCCTCATTCATAATATGCATGACCATCGGTCGAGAGAGAGAGAGAGAGAGAGAGAGAGAGAGAGAGAGAGAGAGAGAGAGAGAGAGAGAGAGAGAGAGGGTGGAGGCGTTGGGGAAGAGGAGAAATCAGCAGATGAATAAAATATTCAGGTCAATGGAGAGTTGTTCACGGGGCATGCAGTACACTACCGTACACACTACTTTAATACACCATTGTGTCAGTAAGTAGCCATGTTTTATTCAGTACATGGACTACATACTGACAAAGCGGTGTCATTAAATAATACTTACCAGAAAATGTATAATTACGATTTCCAGTAAATGTCATTAAATAATACTTACCAGAAAATGTATAATTACGATTTCCAGTAAAACTGCATGCGTATTGCCCAAAAAACTGTTACCTTATGTCAAAAATAAGTATTGATGCCCGGATGTCTGTAATATCCAAAAATTAGTACGTTATGTCAAGAGATAAAACGATTTGACTTCCATTTTGAGTCGTTAAATAATTAGAGCTTCACGTTCTCACCAAGCCAGTATATGAGTATGTCCCATTCTTTCATGTTCAGATTTACTTCTACTGCTCTCTCTTCCATCTTGTACTTGATCTAAATTTCTTTCACACAACTAAGCGACTCGTTTTCTTCTATCTCATCCACATGATATTTAAGAACATATTTTACTATCAGTTGTCAACCATACGCGAAAAACCGCGCTTTGATATTAATAATCATTTCCCCTCTTTAATATCGACAAGTGTTTTCCTTCTTTGTTGAAAGAAAGCTATGATTGTAAGGGTGCGTCCACAGTATGGTAAAACATGTCAAAAACACACGTATGAAATGCATTTACGAAATGCATTATATATATATATATATATATATATATATATATATATATATATATATATATATATATATATATATATATATATATATATATATAATATATAACAGGCTAAAACAGGTCAACGAGTGTAAGTGATGAACGAACCTTTGGCCCTATGGGAGGAAAATCGTAAGAAGAACTCGTCAGGACTACCAAAAAGTCGTTGATTTGTGTTCAGGCTGTTTGTAATGAGCGCGCGACGAAGTGTCGACTTGTGTTTATGACTTGTTTTATTGCAGTGTGGACGCACCCTAACTTGATCAAAGACAAGCAAACACTACCTACAGAGTTACATGCACTGAACCTAGAGTTCTTTTCTCAAGAAATCCAGGTAAAATCTTAGCTCTGTATTTTTAATTTACAAGTAGTGTCTACTTAAATACAAACTCCTAAAATTTTTAAGTCCTAATAACTGTTTGTAACGATGGTTTTGTGTGCGAGTAATTCAATAAAAATTGGAAAGAGTACCAACTGGAAAACGCAATGAAAACAATTCCATTAACCCGCAACATATGGCTTACATGTTACACAGGTATCCAAATTAGCTTTCCTTAATTGCTGTTATTCGTTGTAACAGCATTTGATGATGCAAATTGTTACTACTGTACAGTTTCTCACTCTTTTATTTTATTTTTTCTGGGTGACATCTATTTTGGTCGTATCCGGATCGTACAGTACTAGGGAAGTGGTCAGTATTACACTGACAGCACACGCCTCCGACAGACTGAAAGTTGCTTATGCTATTTAACGTTCAAGTTTCTTAAATGACCTTTTCGCTGTTTTCTACATGTATAGTAGGCGTTTCATTTTCTTGAACTAGATAATCTGTTGTGAGTCCATATTTTAGCATCCAGCTCATTTAGTCAACTGCACAAAAACAGCCTGTTTTGCCATTTTGAGATTTTAAAAATTCGATTTCACTTAATCTAGACGAGTCTCGTATTGCTCCATGCAAAGGACTAGTTGTCCTTCAAGCACTGAAAATACACTTTCCTTCACTCCTTGTCAATAAACAGCGATTGACATCAGTATTAATGAACGGTATATGCAGAGCCATAACAGGTTTTTCATATTAGTGTTCGTCCAAAGTGGAAGCTCCAGCCAATCTCATTTACGTTACAGATATTTTCCATTTCTTTGGGGTTAATTCATGTCGAGTGTCCATTGTGAAAGGTGACACCTCTCATTACATCCCGAATGTCTTTTTCCAGATTCAGCTCTGCGAGTTGATGGTTCTTTTCTATTTTTTGCAATCCTTTTTGGTTAACAAAGGACCGTTGTGCATCTAGGTTGGTTTGGGCGTGTTGGCGTTCATGCCCCTCTGCCCTTTGACATTACGGGCATAGAAACTTTACTTGATGCAAAAGCGGGGAAGAGAGAGAGAGAGAGAGAGAGAGAGAGAGAGAGAGAGAGAGAGAGAGAGAGAGAGAGAGAGAGAGAATATACTTGGGATAATTTCAATGTTCTTAACGAAATAGAGTAAATATTCGCAATCTGCAATGATTTTCATCACAAACAATATGTCAAGATTCTGAAAGTAGAGAAAATATCAGTTAGGATAATCATTACATGTTCGAATGGATCTCTTATGGAAAGGACATTACGGGGTCAGAAGCGTTTATATTTTCAATGAAAAAAAAGTCAATCTGCACTTCTGAATAAAGTGTCTTTGTTAGACCGACACAACTTTCCACGTCTCGATCTGTGAAAATATTTGTTAGACCGACACAACTTTCCACGTCTCGATCTGTGAAAATAAGTAAACATGACATGTGATATATGATATAACGTATATTTGCAACCTGTGACTGTAACCATATTAGTGTTACTATAAACAAGTAAAAAAAGGGGAAAAATATAGACAAAAAAAATAAATAATGTTAATTTTCCTGTGAGATGGAATAGCATTTTTACTCACAGCTCCACAAACACAAAAACTATTCGTCGTGAAGCCGATGGCCCTAAACAGGCTTTAAAGCGGCCGAGAGGTGACTAATCGCTCAAAATAAAGGAGCGACACAAAAGCAGCTTAGCAAGTTAAAGATCAAAGATCCGAACAATAGGACCCGGTGCTTTACAAGACTTCATACGTATAATGCTAAAAGCATTGTGATGCGATACGATTTTGTCCTTATTAAGTCAATAATACATATGCAGGTGTCGTAGTGGGGCTTTATGCCACTGAATACTCGCAAATTTAATGTAAGCAGAAGCTTCATGCAACTATGCACGCATTGAGTCAGTTGGCCTTTATATATATGTGTATATATATATATATATATATATATATATATATATATATATATATATATATATATATATATATATATATAGAAATCATCAACACACAATCACGTGTGGAACAGAAATAAATTTCTGACACGTCGGGATCGAACAGGTCTCTCAGGTGGAAAGCAGGGCCAGTGGATAACGCCCTTGCTTTCCACCTGAGAGACCTGGGTTCGATGATGAGTCAGAAATAATATATATATATATATATATATATATATATATATATATATATATATATATAGTTTACACACACCCACACACACATATATATATATATACGTATATAAATACATACATATATATGCATATATACACACATATAGCCTACATACATACATAGTACATACAGTATATGTATGTATGTATGTATGTATGCATAATCAGTGATTCATTGAAGCTTTTATGCACAGAGTCAGAATAAACATTTTACTAACCGACCCGCGCGCCGCGGGACTTCACCCTTTATGAGAGAAAAAATTGCTCGGAGATTCCCAGGGCTTTGTGCGAATGAATTTCATGCAACGTAACGCTTTGCACGTTATTTGAACTTAAAGTTAATAATGTGCGATACTTTACGCGAATTTACGCGTTTGCTTTTAAAATAAATGCAACCAGATTACATGCACGAGGCATTTTACGTTATTGATCAAACACAATCTGACACTATAAACAAAAGGATATCTTGAAGAACTTACTATGCACAATAAAGTTTCAATAACAGATCCACCCATTTCAATGACAGATTCTGGTTTCTCTTCGTGGCTATTTCCATATTTCTTACTTTTTGAAAAGAATAGAAAATAAATAGTCAAATAAGTAAATATAAAAAATGGATGGCTTCAAAGAAATTCTGTGGTACACTCCTTTCTTACATTTCATCAATAATGCACGTACAGGAAGTAAAAACTAAGGTTTAAATTTTCACAACTTTCGGGCTCAACCCCACCTCGTTTTCTTTAAGCCTGTTTTATGAGATAAAATCACGTCACAAAAAGCGATCACTCAACCACAGAAACGAGAATATCTCAGAGTCAAGGCCACGAAAGACCGTGGTCTGAACTTAATTTATTCGAAGGTATCTAATGAGAATAGAATACAGAATTTAGGCCAAAGGCCAAGTGCTGGGACCTCTGAGGTCATTCAGCGCTGAAAGAGAAACTGACAGTAAGAAGGTTTGAATGGTGTAACAGGAGGAAAATCTCTCAGTTGCACTTGGAAACAATTTTTAGACAGGGTGGAAAGTCAGATTAAAAAAAAGAATAAGAACGGAAGTACAGTAAAAGGAATTAAAGAAGTTGCAGCTACGGGGAGAAGGGACGCTGCAAAGACCCTTAATTAATGCCTCAAGTGCACTTCGTGAGGTGGACTGATGACACTAACCCCTACGGAAAGGATATCTAATTATTCCAGCGAATTGCATGAAGGCACTATGTCACTGCCAAACATTATAAAAACATACATTATAAAAACAAAGTCCCTCGAGGAGTATGAGAGCAATGTCACGAAAGTCACTGAGGACAGCATTCACGACACCTCAAGCTTCATAAAGGGTTTTTTTTTAAACCTAATATGCAAAAATCCTTGGTTTAATTCTATTCAGTCTTAAGAACATTTAGGCGACCGCAGTCGTATGACTTTCAAACCCTCAAAACACTAAAGCATTTTAAGCATGAGAACATAAAAGCATTAAAGCATTTACGAGCTTTAACTATTCAAAGCGTTCCCTTCCAAATTTCTAAAAGCACTCAGGCATCAAACAGCCATTACCTGAGGGTATATGAAACACTGCAGAAACATTCAAATTTAATTATCATAATGGTTTCAGAACTTTCATCGCTTTCAGCGAGAGACACAACTACATTTTCCACGTTATTCCGCGGTTTAACTTTTGCCATTCCAAGTGAAATACAAGGGACATTAGTTTTTTTTCCCATGGATTTAATTTGTCAAGGAACTAGTGACAACCGCTTTTCCCAGGATGGAATTGTCTTGTATGATATCATTTTTTTTTCTTTTAATATTATTACATTAGGATGCACTCTTCCTTCCTTCTCACACCTTTTATTTTTTTCATTCTAACTGAATGGCCTGTCCACCAGATTTCCAGTGAAAAATGTATAATGCTTTTAATGGTGCAGCAATTAAATATCCCTTATAGTTAGGAATGACATAACTGAGAAAAATATTTTGATTTTCTGTATCTCTCTGGGAGAGTAAACATTCCAAGAAAAGCTCTTTATCAGAAATTTAACATATATGTGCACAGGAAAATTTGCTCAGCTGCTTAAATAATCCACATTACAGCGAGAACATTTATTCAGTCTCATGGAAAATGACAAAAAGCTTGTTGTTTATCTTCGGTATAAAGGTCTGTTATTTAATACGCGGCAGGACGGCCAAATTCAAGTCAACAAGCATAAGAACAAACACCTAATAATTCTCAACTTTTCTTGTTCCCACGAATATAGATCCTGGCACAACCCGTTCTTTGGCCACGGTACGCAACGCTGACCTTCAAAAGGTCATGCACAAGTGTTCGGTGAAGCTGGAAGCCTTTTAATACACTGACTCACCAATCGCCACTACACGTACTCTGTGCTGTGTTTTCCTGAAATAGTGATTTCTTATGTATTTTAGAGCTACAGATAATGTGAATGGCAAGAAGGTATCACTCGGGTAACACGAACAGGTTTGCCCCATTATACTACATTATACTACATTTAGGTCTCTCATTCTCTTCCCGATTTCTAATGTTTCCATTTCTCTCAAATGTACGATTTGTTATAACAGCAGACCTCTTGATTGTTGATGCCACCAATGAACCAATCATATCATTAGATTCATTGTGGGAGCAACACTCGAAGCAGCTCCAATAACCCAAGATTCTTATGTACAAAAACTTGCGAAACGGCATCCAAGCAGCAGCCAAAGGCTGCTACATATCCTCAATAGTGGTTGAGAGGCCAATACAACTGATGAAAGAAACAATGCTAACTTTGGAAAACACTGCAGGGAGAAACGTGGCTAACCTTAACCTATAGCAAACCAACTGAAAGCCACTCAATCAAAACCTTACTGCAGGCTCATATTAACTCACTTGTAAGTTGTAGAATAAAAAAAAAAATAATCTGAGTTAGTATAAAACAGAAATGAAGATGTGTAAAAATATTCAGTAATTACAACTTGGAATAATTGATACCTTTACTTAGCGAAGGCCTGAAGGCCATCAGAAAAAGGAGGTGGTGTGAAGCGACAGATTTCTCTCTCAATAAAGTAAAGGTTATTTAGTGCAGAGATAAACTGAAGTCGCATTACAACTAAAAGACAAGACAGCAAACTTAAACTTAAACAAAAAAAGAGCAGTTATCAAGTCGAAAAATGGGAGGGTAAAGAGAAAGCGTGAAGTTCGGTAGAATAAACTGAGGCATACTCATCTGCTCTTTTCGTTTACCATTCTTTGCAGAATATTCAAGACTGAGTAATAAATAACTGTTGGGAAAACCAATAAAACTAATGCCTTATCATGAACAAGAAAACCAAATCACGATATTGAAATCAAAACAACGAGTAAGACAAAAGAAAAAAGCGAAATTAAAGATCAAAGAAAAAAGAAGAAAAAGCGGAGCTTCATACTCCTGTAAAGGTAAACAGCAGCAGGCTCAGCAAAATTATCTTTCTCAGCCATGTTCCCCCAAAACGCTGCTGGAATGTCAAACTAAAAATTGTCCTTCAATCACCCGTGAAAAAATTGCAAATAAGGAGGTAAGGCTTATTTTTCTTGGGCAACTCTTATCCAAAAACACGCGCACACTTTAATGCACTTCCTCTGTCACTTGACTTTGCATATCATATCTTGCTTTTAGCACTTAGGACACTTCCACCCCCCTCCCGCCCGTGCCAGCCCTCTTTTCCATCTCGTTCCAGATAGCTTTTTTCATTTAGGCAAAGTTTACACACCGCGTCTTTTAGGCAGCCTTCTTGGGAATTTCTAGTTTCTAAAAGCCTTTTTTTGCTTTCTTGGAAAAGACAGCTTCTGGCACTATTGAAGTTTTCATTTTCTTATCTCATACATATACATATTATATACGTACATCAAAGGTATCTATTTACACATGAAAATAGTATATATATATATATATATATATATATATATATATATATATATATATATATATATATATATATATATATATATATATATATATATATATATATAAATAAAAGGCCCATAAAACACTGTTTGAACGTTGCAACCATATATTTCGAGCACTTCCTTCTGGGTGCAACGTTCAAACAGTGTTTTATGGGCCTTTTTATCTTTATATTATACTGTTGTATTACAGTAAGACATACATACATATGTATGTGTGTGTGTGTGTGCACGCCCGACCTAGTGCATGGTCAAAGACAAATTAAAAGGGTTAAAATTCTGCAGATACGGCGCAGTGGCAAGAAGGTTAAGGTATTTCAAGATGGTTCAGTCATGTGGAGGGAGTGGATGACCACAGTTTGGTGAAAAAAAAAAAAAGGTTTTGTTAGAGGGTTAAGGAGGAGGAGGAGGAGGAGGAGGAGGGATAAACCTACAGCAGGAAGCGTTAAATAGATGACGTGAAACAGATACTGGAAAGGGTGGGCCTTAAAAGCCAGGATGCACGAAAGCGCGTGCAGTGTAGAAGTGGCTGGCTCAGTGTGCATAGGGGTGTTCCAAGAGCCGCTGATAAACGCCATGTGTTCGTGCATGAAGCCATTAAACTTGTGGAGGTTTTCTGTACACGGGACATTCGACGCCTCTGTAGTTAAAGTATGAATGTGGGCGAGGCCCTAGCCTGTGATTTCTTTATTCTGAACCACCTCCATATATATATATATATATATATATATATATATATATATATATATATATATATATATATATATATATATATATATATACATGTATATACATAATTCTATATATAGCCACAATATATCTTAGTATACACATACAAATATATATATATATATATATATATATATATATATATATATATATATATATATATATATATATATACAACAATAAGGAAATTCATTCTAACAAGAGCTGGTTCCACAGGAAAACATACAACAGTCACTACCATATTCATAACTTACCTAAACCATGGTTGAGCAGAGCAACCCTAAAGGCTCAGCTACATTCACCCAAATCTTGTATGCAATCTTACTTCCAGGGTATTAATAGGACCCTCCTTTCATTGACCGCTTACAGAAAATCTATCCAACCCTTTCTAAGTCTTTTTTTTAAACAGTTCTGAATTATTCACACATTTCAACAACTTATCATTGTTCATGCTTTGAACAGGACCAAATCATTTCACAATACTCTGATTCATACTCTTGCCTACAAAAGGCGTTTTGCCACTTCCATACATCTCCACATTTCTCACTCAATCAGTTCTTCTTGTGCATCACATACTACACATCGCAACAGCTTCAAACTTTTTCTTTCTTTTGCATACAACACCCCCACTTCACTTCCATAACGGAAAGTTAGCTCGATAATCCTTTCATATATCCACAACCTAGATTCCACAGACAAAGATTCATACACAATGAAAGTTTTACCCTGCTACCTTTGCTGCTTAACCTATTTTGTGAATCACCTATTCCCTCATCCTGCTATCATCAGTTACATTTATTCCAAAAGACTTGCAGCTATCAAGTGCTTATATTTTTCTCCCATCCATATTGTCATAAATGGTTCAATTTACCCTTATAACCTCACTCTTCATCGCTATTATTCTCAACTTTCTCCCCCCAGCAAACACTTTCAAAATCTTTTATTGATTTCTGCAGTTTTTCTCCAATATTCCAAACTAGCACATTATCATTCCAGTCCATTCACGAATTAGGATCTCATCCCTCAACTTTGCAATTGCATCTACTGTTGCAGCTACATCTACTGCCCTTCCCTTGCCTTGTCTCATACTTCTATTCATATATGTATATATATACACATACACACACATGCATATATACAAGTATGTATGAGTGTGTGAACGTGTACGTACAATAACATGAAATATATAAGTTGTAACCGTACTTCCTGACTTAAGAGCAAGTAGTACTCATGTATAAAGACTAATTTGATTAAAAATCACCAAAGCAAATAATATATTGTATGTATTGTTGCTTCCCATAAATTAAAACAAAAAAATATCATGAAATGTTTTTTGGGAATCAGCTGGATTTATGGAAAGCTGAAATGCATTTAGTACACAGTTATAATTGTTATAGTTTTTGAGCTGTGGTGCATCTTTTAACAAAATCATAAAGCTCGAAAACTGGCCCATTTTTGTAAGGGTAATGAATGTACAATCATATTTCGAATAAATGAACATTTGAATCAGACTAGAATAACAATTTAGATTGAATTAGATGAAACAAACGCTTTCCTCTCCTGCGAATCTATTATAATAACGAAAATGAAGAAAAAAATGAAATTTAAGTTATCTTTTGCACGCACAAACTCGTAAATGCTCCTCTTCACAAGAACAAAGTTTTATGGAAAGCGAAAACCAAGAAAAGAAAAAAAAATACAACCAATCTTCATGAAGCTTTTAAACAGCAAAGGGTTAGAAAAAAAAAACAGAAGCAAAAAACTGCTCAAACACCATAGTTTTTGACATGTTCACAATTGTAAAAAATTTAACTTTACAAATCTCTAGAAAATCCAAAATATCTAATGAAAAATTATCTTGGCAAAAACAGAAAATTCTATTCATACTGTATTTACTCAGCCTCCAAATCATGAAACTGCATCTTTCTGAAATCTGAATACATGCCGAGCTGTAATGCTAATAATACCCTATAAGCAACAATCCAAAAACGCCATAAAACATTAGCCAACAAAGAAAAATCTGAGTAGAACCACTTAAGAAGTGAGAACCCAATTTATTTTTCCATAGAAATGTAGCTCCCATAAAGAATAGAAATATTTGCAATGCACAACTCCAAATGTGAAAATCAGGTTCTCAGTTGGAGGTAACAGCATAAATGATAAATGATAACTGAAGACAATAAACACCCCAATAGTGCTGCAAATCAAGTTTCCTTAAGCAAGTAAAATATGTTACAAAATAAGATTTTATTCTTCTTAAAACGGTTATCAATCTTCAATGGTTGTTTGATTGTTCATGGTAAAAGGCAAATACACTGAAAAAGGTATAATAATTGCAAGATCTCGGTCAAGAAGAGAAACTCGTTTAGATATGAACAGATATTATGAAAAACATGAAGCTACTAAAATTCCAACAATCGAATTCTGGCAGGTCTTACCCGGTTTAGTATACAAGCATTCAACCAAGTCTGTCCAATCTAAAGATAGCGGCAACTTTTGAATGCTGCTTGGGAAACCACCTCGAAGTTCATAATAATATTGGTCTGTGACGTCAGCATAACACTATCAACCTCTACTAGCGTTCTTGGAGAGGCAGGTCAGCACCTCTAGAACCGCTGAGTATTTGTGGTTTCGTCAAGGAGACGACAAGGGCGATTTCTCGGGGTTTCTTCTCCGCTTCGGACAAAATTATGCCGTTAAAAAGCACAGGGGTGTATAGAGTACATGTATATATATAAATATATATTATATATATGTTTATATATATACATATATATTATACTTATACATATATATATATATATATATATATATATATATATACACACATATATATATATATATATATATATATATATATATATATATATATATATATATACACACATACTGTCTCTTATAATCTACTATTATGTCCCTTGAGGGAGGCATCAGCCTCCGAAATATTACGCTATGTTTTATTAGTGTATTTTTAGGGGAAATCTTTGACATATATATATATATATATATATATATATATATATATATATATATATATATATATATATGTTTATATGTTCATGTATATGGGTATATATATATATATATATACATACATACATACATGTTTATATGTTCATGTATATGGGTATTTGCAAGTGTGTGTGTGAGCGTAATTATCCTTTAACTGAAACGTTCGAGGTCTTTAAAATATCTACACGAAATGAACATTAAAACCAGTTAAATTACATCTGAGTGAATACAACATTTCACATGTTAAACTCAGTATCACACGAAGAAAAGTGTGATATTCCGGATACATTCAACCTTTAATAAGTCCTGTTCTTTATATGATGATAAATTTACATTTCAGAAGACTTCGGCAAAACGAAAGTTATCAATTTTAGAGCCAGGGATCAGAAAAATTACCCTTAGGATGTACTCTTCATGTAATGATTCGCACAGAGAGTGTATAGAAGAAATAACGAGAAAAGTATGGAATGGTGTTTATACAACTGTGCAGTGAATACACATACTCATCAACTTGTTAATAAGACAAACACAGACACACACACACACATATATATATAATTTAATATAATATATAGATGATTCATTTATCATACATTACCACAGGTGAAAAATAAGAGACAGGGTGTAAGTCCTGACCGGTTTCGACTTAACTTCCAAGCCATTGACGAAGGACTGATACATGATATTAGAAGTCACAAATATATATACTACAGAAACAGTACTGACGAATATGCACAACCGTTTGAGACTACAAGTCCACCAACATGCGGGTGTCAAAGTAGGACTGGCCATCAAAACCTCATTTGGCTAAAAATCACAATAAACGCTCAAGGGACAATACTGATAAACGTACCGACCATAGGAGACTACAGATCCACACCTGAGAGGTGGCAGGGAGGCAGGGTTGGAAAACCCATTAGCACTGCTGCCTCCGTACTGTATTTACATATATGATAATCGTATTTCCATACATCTCTACTGCCTACCTTAAAATTTAAACAATTTACAAATTTCTTTTGATATTAAAGGATCAAGTTTATATATCCCTTGAATAATATACATATTATGGTTGTAACTTTCTTTTTTAAAGCTAGATTCAATGATATTCCTTTCCAGTGCATTATTAGAATATACAATGCTTTTTGCCCCTTCCTAGTTGATAGCATGATTGTTCTCACTAACATGTACAAAAATATCACTGTTCCCCTATGCATATCTCACACATTTTTTTATGCTGTTCTATTCTCTTTTCCAGTGCTTTACCCGTTTGGCCAATATAAAAGTTGTCACAAGACTCACATGGAATTTTATATACACACCCTTTAGTATTGTCGGGAGTTCTTGATAAGTACAAGTTTCATCGTTTTATTGTTCTTAAATGCGACATTAACACCAAAATTCTTAAGAAGATGGGGGATATCTTTCATATTATTATTATAAGGCAGTACAAGCAAATTTTTTGTGTTGTAAGGTTCTTTTTGGTTTTGATACATAGTCTTTTTTGCCGCTTCTAATGCATTGTTTAATACACTGTCAGGATATTTAAATTTCTTACCTGTATTCCTAATCTTATCTATTTCCTAATCAATATATTCAGGGCTATATACACGTAATGCTCTTAAAAACATAAACGAAAACACTGATTTCTTAACCTTATTGCTTTGTCCGGAATAGAAATGCACATAGGAAGAAATATTAGTAGTTTTTCCATAGACACTATATTTAAACCCATTACTATTTCTTCGTATGAGGACATCCAAAAAAAGGTTAAGCGCCAATCATTTTCCATTTCCATAGTGAATTTAATTGATGGTACTAATTGATTTAACTTGGTTAAGAAGTTATTTACATCTTCGTTCCCTGTCATACACAAATTACGTCGTCAACATACCTAAACAATGTTACATTGCGTGGAATTATGTTCTTTAATATTTTCTTTTCAAAAAAATTCCATGTATAAGTTAATTAACATTGGGAATAGAGGGTTTCCCATTGCCATACCAAAATTTTGTGAGTAAAATTACCATTAAATTCAAATTTACATTCTTTCACGCATAATTTAATCAGTTCAATTAAAGTGCTTTTAGAAAATGGGATATCCAGCTGTGTGTTCGCTAATAATTCCGATAAAAACTCCAGCAGATCCTCAATTGGCACCTTTGTGAATAATGATACTACATCAAAACTCACAAGCCTGGATTCATTATTAATCTGTATACTATTTAAATTATTTATCAGGTCCACATTATTCTTGATACTGGTGAATCTGTAGTCTCAAACGGTTGGGTATGTTCGTCAGTACTGATTCTGTAGTGCATATATTTGTGACTTCTAATACTATGTATAAGTCCTTCGTCAATGGCTTGAAATAAAGTCGAAACCGGTCAGGACCTACACCCCACCTCTTATTTTTCAATATGTACATATATATATATATATATATATATATATATATATATATATATATATATATATATATATATATATATATATATTATAATAACATATATTTATATCAACGGGATGGATCCATAAAAAATTAAATAACTAATAAATCCAAGGGATGAACTCCATGAAAAATTAAATAACTAATAAATGAAGGGCGAACTGCTGATGAGAAAGTATGTATGTATGTATGTATGTATGTATATATATAATATACATATATATTGTATAATATAATATATGTTTGAGTGTGTACGAAATACCGGTGACAGAAATGTAACGCTAATTTTATTTATATACATTCATAAGCCAATAAACTTATGAAGTTTTTCAAAATGTCATAAATATGAAATGTTTCTGTATAACCATGTATAAAACAACATTAAATTCACACGAAAATTATGACATTTAGACATATAAGGCTTTTTTATGACATGTATAGTGTGATACACATTAATTTCAACCTAACCTAACCAAAGGAACGAAAGAAACTAAACCTGTCTATCAAAGCTTTTATTGTAAGTAAACAAATCCATTCAATTAATATTACTTACATGCCAAATGATCTAAGAGGATTTCCTACGGCAAAGAGACACTAATACAATGTAAAAAAGAGCAAAATAGTCAGTTTTACTGTACACCGAAAGCAATGAAGCAGCGAGAAATAACGTGTGATTAAATTTTTGCTTGCAATTTTTGTAGAATGAAGCAAATTGGTCCTATATATGATTGTCTTTCTGAATTGAAATAAATTGTGAGAGTATATCAATAGCATAAATAATGATATGATAACTGATTATTATTCGGTAATCATGGTCAACTTAGCTATCACTAGCAAACTTCTACCATTATGATAATGAGAGTAAAGCAATAAAGATTATTTACAAGAGCAGAGCAAACTTACAATAATAACTACTATTGACCAACAATTACTAATGGAACTTTCACAGCGAGATTAAAAACATCACAAAAAATATCCAGCCAATAAGAATGTGATCTTAATAATAAAAAAAATAAGTAAATAACTACTGCAATCAGGCACGTGACCTTGGCATTAAAATTTGGTATTTCAGCGAACAGAACGTGACCTTGAAAACTGTGAACAAAATATTCCGGACAATTCCAAAGCTTCTTTGCATAACAGAGAGAGCTCAGACGAGGGATTTAGTTAAAGCAAACTGTGAGTTTCTGCACACGAATAAGCGGCTTTCGAAAATACACCGTGATTACTGGTCTTTATAAATGAACTCTGCACTTTCTGCACCTTGCCACAACGAGTGGAATCGTAAAAAGCTATTGTCTAACAATAAATTGTCTGTTTTCACTCGCGTGACAATGTGTGAGTGAAAGAAGTTGAAGTTACACAAAGAAAAGTCAATCCATAGAGTTTCAACCTTAAATCATTCCCGTTCAAATTTCTTACTTCTTCCATTACCACGCTTTCATTAGCAATAAAAGTAATTCTACGATTACTCGGTACATTACCTTGAAAACACTCCTTGAACAGATCCACTTTACAGTAGAAGTGAGTAAGATTTCCTATTTCACACACTGCTATATATATATATATATATATATATATATATATATATATATATATATATATATATATATATATATAATATGAATCAATATGTTTATGAATCAATTGTTAAAAAGGGGGTGGAAAGTAAGATGGAAAAGAGAGAAATTGAACGGAGGTACAGTAATAGGAATGAAAGGGGTTGCAGCTAGGAGCCAAAGGAACGTTGCAAAGAACCTTAAGTACTGCCTACAGTGCACCGCATGAGGTGCACTGACGGCACTATCCCCTACGGAGTATATTATATATAATATATATATATGTATATATACATAAATATATATATATATATATATATATATATATATATATATATATATATATAGATATAGCATATACATATACTGTACTTCATATTGTCAAATACTGAGCCTCAATACCTATTAATATTGAAACCACATAACCCTGCGGATTACGTGCAATAAACTGGAATTATATATAATTAGTAATGCAACTACCCTGACCACAATTTAAATCTATGGCTTTTGGGTTAAATGAGAGATGTTATGTTAGCCTTGCTTCGCGTCCGGCTTTTTTTACTGACTACAAATTCAAGTACTGACCAGACCAGAGGTCCCTTGATCATGCTGATCAAATTGGAATTTTATTTTCACACACATATGTAGGCTATGCAACAGGAATGTCACGACTTCATAAAACACACACACACGTATAAATATGTATATATATATAAATATATATATATGTATATTAGTTAGAACACACTATGCAAACTTGAACATACATTTGTATGTGTATATATACATACATTCATATGTGTGTGAGCATGTGTGAAGTGTGGATTTTGAATGCGAATGAAAGAAAAAAAGCTGAAGCTGTTGAGACAAACTGTTTGGTAGCAATTATGATATGCGGTAAGAAATATATGTATGTTCAAGTATGTATAGTGTGTTCTAACTAATATATATGTAAAATATTTATGTATATATATATTATATATAATATATATATATATGTGTGTATATATATATATATATATATATATATATATATATATATATATATATATATATATATATATATATATATATATATATCTCTCAAAATAGTCACACAACTTCACTGTGTACATAGACTCATATTACTTGTCTTAGGCTTAGGCTTCAGTAAGACAGGATGTTTTAAACTGCAGATCCTTTAATTTGCAAAGTATAAGTTTTCCAAGACATCAAAGACGTACACCGGTACCTGAAGAAGAGGACTGCACGCCTTTGAAAGCATGTACTATGTAAATGAAAGAATCTGGAATCTAAACCATCCCGTCTTATTGAAGCCTAATACAAGTAATACGATATATATATATATATATATATATATATATATATATATATATATATATATATATATATATACATATATATACATATAATTTTTGTGTAAATGTGCATACTTTTGCGAAAACAGTGGAAATGGTAAATTGGCCGTAACTGAAAGTTTAAATCTGAAAGCTTTGAGATTGTTTGATCACGTAATAAGAATGGAGTACAATTGGTTAATAAAAGCGTGTATCATTCGGAAGTGTTAGGAGGGAGAGAGACAGACCTGGAAAGTGTTGAATAGATGTCATTAGAGAGACATTGGAGAGAAAAGGGTCTTAATATCCAGAAGACGGGAGAGTGCGTGCAAAATTGAGATGGATATTGTAGCTTCTATTGTAGCGCTCATTCATAATACATTATTAGTTGAAGTATAAATGCGTAAATTACAGTTGTGTTACAGTTTGTATAGAGCAGCCCCCACCCCTTTTAGGAGAAACGGCTCAAGGACGCAACGGAAAACATTTTTTAATATATATATATATATATATATATATATATACTGTAAGTGTGTGTGTGTATTATACAGATATAATTCAAAAATGTTTTTCGTTGCGTCACTGAGCTGTTTCTCCTAAAGGGGGTGGGGGTTGCTCTACACAAAATGTAACACAACTGTAATTTACGCATCTATACTTTACCTAATGTATCATGAATGAGCTACAACAGAAGCTACAACAATCTAAAAGCTACAACATTCATATATATATATATATATATATATATATATATATATATATATATATATATATATATATATATATATATATATATATATATATATATGTGTGTGTGTGTGTGTGTGTGTGTGTGTGTGTGTGTGCGTTTGTGTCTGCACAAAGGACAAGGAAAGATATATATATTTGAGATCTGTAAAATGATAATTAAGAGGCATTACTGACATCTATATCTACTGTAAGGATGTTTCCAAGGTTGCTGATAAAAGGAACGCAGAATCGAGACCAACGGGCAACCTCTGTCAATCTTTTGAGAATCCTTGGTGGGGCAAATGTCGGTTGTGAACCACCAGAAGTTTCGTCTGGTCCCATCTACGATATTGCCCAGATCTCAATCAGCATTTACAAGCAAATGACGGATTGAACTGAAGCAACGAGGAAGAAGACAAAATCCTGGGAATGAGACTAATAGCCATCATCAGCTGAGTGACTGGGACAAGAGCATCTCAACGGTCGGTGATGCAAAGGAAGAGAAAGGTAAGATATTATATGCCTATGTGACACCACTAAGCAACAGCGGCTATAAATTCATTAGAGATTTACAGATACTCTTACCAAGAGATGAACTGCTACTGGTGATAATCTGAACAATTAGGAACAAGTATCTTGCATAAGCATGTGAGTGCTCTCCCCAAACTTATCTAGAGGCATCAAACTCACAAGGCAAAAAATTTATATACTCTTTAATTTGCAATACCTACAAAGTGTGTATTCATAAAACAGCGTAGGAACTTTCACACACACATAACTAATTAACTATATACATACATAGTTTGAAACTACGGTGCATATTTATATTTGAACATATGTTTAATTCATAAGCTCTGAATCTTGCGAAAAGATAACAGACCTCAATATAAAATGTGAACAAGAAAGTTAATGAACAAAAAGATAAAATTTACAAAAACCACGTTTAGAAAATGTTAAGTCTAATTTCGGGAGAATATAAAGCGCCACTGCTGGAGAGAAGGCTGAATTTTTTTTTAGTAAGAGAGAGAGAGAGAGAGAGAGAGAGAGAGAGAGAGAGAGAGAGAGAGAGAGAGAGAGAGAGAATAACTCATTACCATCGACAAAATCAATACAATACAAAGAAATATTGTTCTTCGGAGGAATAATTGAAAAAATTTTGGTGGTATCTAAAACTAACGCACTCTGGAACGTACAACAGACGACTCTTTCCACTAAAATATCTTGCTTGAAACAAGCAAATAAGAAAACTCACAAGAAGCGCTTGCGTGTCTGTAAGAAACTTGCTTGATTCACGAAAATCACTGTTCGGCGACTTTCACAACTTTTACCTCGCGCCTTTACAGGTTTATATGTGATTTTATGCGATAAAAACTGTTGAAAAAATTAAAAAATTGTAATATATATAGAATAATATACGTATATATATATATATATATATATATATATATATATATATATATATATATATATATGTGTGTGTGTGTGTGTGTGTGTGTGTGTGTGTGTGTGTGTGTGTGTGTGTGTGTAAAGTGGTACAAAAGCTAGCTATCTTGATACTTGTAATGTGCATGATAGTGAACGTTATCATAATCAGCGTTCATAGACATGGACATTCGCTCACTTTTGCAGGTACTCACCCAACAAAGCTGCTTCAGTTAGCTCCATTCCTGTCAACCAGCAATCTCCACTTTTTAAATAATGTTTATTAAATTCTTTAACAAAAATGTTTTCGTTGTTCGCTATCTTTCGTTTTGTGGATCACTTCTCACCACTAGAAAGTTTGAACGTCTTTTCTGTAACTGCACAACGAACTGTCAACCACTATCGAAAAGGACACTGATCAATCAGACAGTAAAAATCGAAACTATATTGGGAAATATGTTCGTCAAAAACTGCCACGTCCATCGTGCCTGCGTCTAGCGCAGCCTACCGCAACCTTCCCTCACGATGACTGGAGCCACACTGGCTGGCGGAGCTGCGACTGCGAGCCAGTGGTTACGTTACGCCCCGTCGACCCCGCTGCAGTTTCGTCACGTCACGAGCGAAAGCTACTGGGTCATGAGAGTTTCAGACAGAAGTTTCAATATTCTTCGTCCGCTTTCTCACTTGTGATAAACTTTCCTTCCCCAATACACGGTACGGAAGAAAGGGCTTTCTAAGAATATGTAAAAAAAAAAAAAAAAAAAAAAAAACGAGCATCTCTCACGCCTCCTACAGCGCGAATTTGTCTGTATGAGAATATAAAAGTTACAGGTAAACTGGCCGGTTGCTGCTCTGAAAATCTGTTTCAGTGTCTTACCAAAACTAATTTAATGTGATTAATTTTTAGTTATTTTAAGCAATATTTACACAACAAAATAAGCGACCCAACATGTTCACCAAGAAAAGACACCCGCATTTTCACAGACCCGCAATCATTGATCTTGCGACTCAACCTTTTCCTACCACGTTGCACGTATGACGTATGAGCGCTTTACTAGGGCCACTCAACAAGCATAACACTTACACATCTCAGCGGCGAGGGAAATGCGGTCAACTCATGACAGACATCAGCGATAAGAGATGCAGAAGATATGTATATCACTTCTTTTTTCTTGAGATTACCCTGAAAGCACCAATGATCGTATCAGAAGCAGAAACTTACGTCACTAGTCTGGGTGATAAATGTTTTATTAGATCGTCGAGTGAGGAGTACCTAGCGGAGGCCATCCCGTGTATTCCTCTCTCTCTCTCTCTCTCTCTCTCTCTCTCTCTCTCTCTCTCTCTCATCCTACTACGAACCTAACCAGTCGACTAACAACCATGTGATCAATTCACTTCTAAGTTCGACAGAGTCATTCTGAATTTTCTAGGAAACGCACACATACTGTTCCTTTCCTTACCCGGTTCGGGGAATCGTGAGGTATAGCATTTGAACCAAAACAGAAGAGAATATATAACAGTTTCGTCTTGTAGTTTTGACAAGCCGTGACATATATATAGCATTTATACCAAAACAGAAGATATATATATAACATTATTAATTTATCTATATATATATAAATTTGTTTCCTTTAAAAAGTGTTTTCAGGCCTTTTTATTTTCATATATATATATATATATATATATATATATATATATATATATATATATATATATATATATATATATATATATATATACTGTACATATATATGCATATGAAAAGCTCTCGACCAGCTTCCACTATCGTAATTTCTAGAATGACAATGTCTAGCAAAAAACTTTTCTTCATAACAATCCTCCCATGACAAATTTTCTCTGTAAAAACCTCTGCCCTAAAAACACTACTCTTCCATAAACTTTTCTCAAAAGTCCATCAACAAAATAATTCTTCAGTTGACACTTTTCTCTCAAAGTGTATTTCCTGTGAATGTCAGTTCACAGGATTGTATCTAAGCCATTTCAAAAAATACCTTCTAGTTGACTCAGTAAATAACACTTGAGGCATACCCATCCTTCCTCTTTCTAATTTACTTTATTTTCACTCGTTCCTTCCCATGATATCTAAATTCATATCGCCTAACCAATCAGCCAAACGAGTGATTTTGTTCTATCTAAATTAAGCAAAACCAGTATAAAATAGCCAAGGTGAACCGTACACATCCAAGATAAGAGACCCTTGCAGTGTCGATTTATAAGTACGCATACTTCAGTTCAGTTTCATTAAACTGCAAGTACATTTACTTAAATGCATGAACACATCCGGACACCGCAGCGTACGTCCGTGCATTCGCACGCGCGCTCGTTTCTGAAGAGAAGCCAGGAATCCTATTGCAGCGAACTCTATTTAGTGCATTAATATTGGCCTTAGTATTCTATAAAATGTCGACTTGTATTCTGTACACTTCAACTTAGTATTCCATAATTTGCTCTGTAATGCGTCAAGTTCGTTTTCCTCTTCTAAAAGCTTGTCCACGCATTCTATAAATCTAGGTCTCCGTATTCTGTAAACTTGATATATATCTTTATAAACAGTCTTCGAAAATTACCAGAAATCATCTGTGACATTCGTATTTCCGGATTTTCAAGGAATGTCATACTCATGTATTTTATACAAACTTTAAATTGGCAACCAAGAACTTTGATTCTTTAAAGTTTTGAATCATAAATCAGAAAAATGTTTCCCAATGATATTCCAACAATTTTTACTTATTAAAACCACAGTTATAAATGTCATGTCTTTGCTTCGAAATATTGACTTAATTCATATTTTTTAAAGGTTTTTAGTCATTATAAAATCTCTTAACTCTAATATCGTTATTAATAAATAGTTTACCCAGACCACTGAGCTAATTTCTTTCGCTCTCATAGGGGCTAACTCCAATAACCAGAAATATACATCGTTGTTATTATCATTATTATTATTATTATTATTATTATTATTATTATTATTATTATTATTATTATTATTATTTCAGTAGATGAAACCTATTCACATGGAACAAGCACACAAGGGCCATTCACTTGAAATTCAAGCTTCCAAAGAATGTTGGTTTCAACCTCCCACCGCAGACCTGCACTGCAGCAGTAACTGATCATGATAGAGAGCCAGTGATATTTCATCGCCCTGGGCGAGATGCGAACCCACGATATCTGAGTGGCATATCACGACTCTAACCACTATGCCAGCGAGACCAGTAATTACAATGAGAAAGACAGGCATACACACAGATAGACAGATTAACAATTCAGTTGTTTTAGTATTTGGTAATCATAATATACTGAAAATAAATTATTTCTGAGTGAAGGCACTTAATTAAGCATTGAAACTGAATACACAGCATGAAGATGGCTCATATAAATGGAAGAGTTGGCAGTGTTAAAGACTTATATTTCGTTAAATCAACCTCCTAGAATTCAACTTTCAGATGTAGTTAATTGGTCTGTAACTAAGAATGCTAAAAGGAAAGATAATGAACGATGATAATATATATATATATATATATATATATATATATATATATATATATATAATGTATAAAATTTATATGTATATATGTATTTGTAAATATAAGAAATGTCCCTTTATGTGACAAGTTAAAAGTTAAGTATACCTTAGTTTAACCAGACCACTGAGCTGATTAACAGCTCTCCTAGGGCTGGCCCGAAGGATTAGGCTTATTTTACGTGGCTAAAAACCAGTTGGTTACCTAGCAACGGGACCTACAGCTCATTGTGGAATCCGAACCACATTATACCGAGAAATGAATTTCTCTCACCAGAAATACATTCCTCTAATTCTTCATTGGCTGGCCGGAAACTCGAACTCGGGCCTAGCAGAATGCTAGCCGACAACTCTACCCACTCATCCAACGAGGAACTCCTTTATGTGACAACTATATATATATATATATATATATATATATATATATATATATCACATAATGTAAAAATTTATTTAATTCATTTGTAAATATAAGAAATGTCCCTTTAGTCAGTTAAAAGTTTTCGTTTAAGACCACAGCTGATTCACTATGGCCCGAAGGGGATTTAACGTGGCTAAAAACCAGTTGGTTACCTAGCAACGGGGGAATTATACCGAGAAATGATAAGAAATACATTCCTCTAATTCTTCAGTGGAAATTCGAACGGGCCTAGCCTGGTTGGGACAACTCTACCCACTCATCCAACAGGAACTCCTTTAGTCGCTGTATTTTATATATTGTTTTCCAATGGGTCACATCGAGACATTTATTTTATTCACAAATATTGTCATATTGACGTTTAATATCCAATTCACTATACCTTGGGGAAAACTTATATATACCCAAGGGGAATTATAAGTGACAAGTGCTTCGTCTCCAGTGGGATTCGGACAGCCGCCTGGTTGGGAAACAGCGAGAATAGGAGTAGTCACTGTATTTTCGTTGTTTTCCAATGGGTTCGAATCGAACTGGTATATATATCATACAATATATGCAATTCATTATATATATGAATCGGATATTAAATAAATTTATTTATTTATATATATATATATATATATATATATATTTATTTATTTATATATATATATATATATATATATATATATATATATATATATATATATATATATATATATATATATACACACACACACACACAAACAAAACACTTCAATACTGGTGCAAAGATTACATTGGTCGATTTGTCATGGAAGAAAGAAGAAAAAAAGCGGACTAGTTAACATACAAACCAATATGTGAAAATACTGATGGGGCGATCAAATAAAAAAAAAAATTAATTTTAATGATAACCAACATGAAGTCAGATCAGACATAAGTAGAGCAAATCATCTCACGAAATCTGCAATTCCGTAAATACTTTTCAAATTAGGCACAAGACTCTTTGATCCACATTAGATCAAAGAAATAGCTTTTGATTGGACCCGTCTCCTCGATGTTTGAATCCATCCAATTTTTATTCTGGAGGAAAAAACGTCGTTATGATTTTCCTGTGAAGTATTAATGACTTAAATTTGGTAATACTGACGGTACGATTTCTTTTCAATACTCTTTGAGGTCGACTGGCAATCTATTATTATTGTGACTTACACAGTTGAGTGTGGTTGTTATCAGCCACACATCAAACTCACGGCTGATGTTTAGAGGATGAGTTCTTGTGGTGTCAGCCTTACCGTGTTCACCATGTCCCGTTACTTTGGTTTTATTTATCAAAACATGAGTCAGACAGGATTATCTCCTGTACCTTACGTTTTAAAAATAAATTGTAAATTAAGTTCAGTAACGGGACACAGGGAACACGGTAAGACAACCACTACAAGAACTCGGCCTCTAAACCTCAACCGCGTGTTTGACTCTAATCTTCATTGATACGTTTAACAATAATCTTCATTATTATCGTCTCACAGAAACGGCATCCAGTTCAAGAGCGAGGGAAAGCAACGAGGTTCTAATCAAGTAAGTTGATACCACAGTTGTTCCAGTACGCAGGTGAGTCAGAATTAATTTCTTCACAGTAATTTTTAAAACAATGATAGGTGGCTGTTGTCTTGTCTTAGGGATAAGAGCTGATACACATGAAATATTAAGTGTGGCTAAATATTATTTCTGGGTGCAACTCTAAAAAATAAATTAGGCACACTACTAATTAGGAATTCAGATGACCTTGAATTTCAAGCATATCATATTTTTTTTAAGATGGAAAAGTAAAATCGTAATGTTATTTTTTTAAAACGAAATAACAGATCTGCAGCAGACCAAAGTAAAGTGTATTTGTCTGAAATCAAAATGAAGAAAAACTAAAAAAAAAAATTATTTCATCGTATTTATAAAAATAAACATGCCAAGGAATTTTTCCTTTTCTATAAACTGTTAAGTGAAAGATTTTGTTTTAGATTAAGCTGGTCTTATGCCAGCACAAGCTCTTGCTCCCAAAGCAGCCCGTACCGAAAAGAGACTTTTCCTAAGTGAATCGGTACCAACAAATCTAGTCAAGATCTCTGATGTCAGGAAGTAAAACGTCTATTTAGAATAAAAATTCCATCGAGTTGGTTCGCAATCGTAAAACAGAACACATCATGCATTTTAACTTCCTTTTTGTTTGCATTAGGATACGAACTTATTTGATGATGATGGGTTTCTTTTACTGCAAATTCCAACGTTCGGGAACAATAATGAATGATGCAAGCGAATCACGAGGAAAGTGAAACAATTGAGAGAAATATCCTTCCAAAGAATGAAGTCATTGACCATTAGCTCCAACTGGAAGCCTTCCGTTTTCATTTCCTTATTGAGATTTGCATCTATTAATCTACTGTCTTCTCTATTTACTTACTGGCCCAGTTACACATTCGCTCATAAAGATTCTTACACCATTTTATAAAGTAACTGCTCTTGAAGAGTACAAGACTTTTTTTCCAGCCTTCTTTCCAGCTGATCACCCAACTGCGACAGGCCTACGAGGCATTTTACAGTTGAAAAAACAACCCCTTTGTTCACATTCACTGAAGCACAAACCAAAGGTGTTTTAGTCTCCTTTGTTCCGAGAACAATTCTCAGTCGCGGCTTTGCCCTCAACAAACTACCCGAGATAGAGTTCTAAGCAGAATGGTTTCAATGGCCGAGTAAGTTATTTATTCGTAAAATCTGGGAAGTATTCTGCGACATAAATTACAATTCATTTTAAGAAAGTTCTGAATGTATGTTTTTCAAATTAAGCAAAAAATTAAGTCCTTGATTACTAAGCTTTTGAAAGATGTTGATGTTTCGACCTCCACCTGACATCATCAAGGGCTTTTATTAAATGAGGTACAGAGAGATATAAAAGTAAAAGTAAGGATAAAGAGTGCAAATGCACACACACATATATGTGTGTGTGTGTATGTATATATATATATAGTGTATCAACAATAGTATACATCAAAATATTACCTTTAACTCAAAATTTCCGCTGGGATTGGAACTAACATGTTACAATGATCGCATTGAAATTCAAGTGTGCGTCATTCATAAAAACAAACCTAAAATATGAAATGTGCTGGACACAAAGTGGCTATAAGCCACTGGGGCTCTGCCATTAAGGGGTTCATGGAGAAGCATCCTGTCCTGTGAAAGTTGTTAATCTGTACGATTTGTGTTAATTTTCCTTTTGGGTTCTTGGTTTTAATAAATTTTCTGAATGTACTTGCCTATAATTTGGAGAGCAATTATATTGTCTGTCTTGTGTATCTCAAAACAGCCATGACTTAATGGCTGAAACTTTTTTCTAACTAAGAATAAATTAATATAGCATACTTGCAGTTTTCAGTTTTTTCCTTGAAAATAAGGGGAAGTACTGTAAACTATTGAAGAGTTGTTAGAGAGTTATGGGGGTCACATGTTCATTAACACCTTACAAAAATAAGAGAGGCTGTGCCACAAAAGTTTTATTAAAAGTGGAAAAGCATGGGCATTCTGGATGGATGTGGAGAAGTGAGTTACTTCATCACAGAGAGAAGGAAACCAACTGCAAGAGGATGCTGCTTAGCTTCTTCAAACACCCTACCATGATAGCCATCCATGGTACGAAGAACATCGTCACTCATAGGAGATCCAAGGAAACTGGGAACAGCATAGTTTACAATTTGAACCACATTGCACACTCATTATGTGATCCAAGCAATGTGGGACCCAGCATGGTTTGCAAATTTATATTTGAAGAAGGCACAAAAGCTTCTTGAAATGAGCTGCACTGGGCACAAAGTGGCTGCAGGCTATTGGGACTCTCTCTCTCTCTCTCTCTCTGGGCATGGAGGATTCATGAACAAATATTCATTTTTCTTGTTTTTAATCAAGTTTCTGGCTGTACTCACCTCAATATTGGCCTGTGGTTCCATCGTACATCTAGTGTATCCCTGCGGATGGCCATGCATTAACTGTTGAAACAAGTCTGCGTAAAAATAATTTAATTGAGAAGGGTAGAATTTTCTGTTTATCTCTTAAAGATGGGGAGGAAGTACTGTAGATTACTGAAGCATTGCTGGAGATATTTGTCGTACGTGGATCAGCACCTGATATTTCTATCTATATATATATATATATATATATATATATATATATATATATATATATATATATATATATATATATATATATATATATATATATATATATATATATATATATATATATATATATATATATATATATATATATATATATATATATACACACATTATATTCAACCACAAAAATCATTTAACATCCAGTTAACTATAACTTGGGAATAACTTTCACCCAAGAGGAATTATAATTGAAATTGCTTCTGTGCCTGCCATGATAAGACCCATAGCCTAGTTTAGGTACTACGATGTGATTATGTGATGTGGCAGGGTTCCACATCATGTAATCACTTTCTTACATCTGTATACCAAAATGTCATTTACAATCACATTAGCTCCTGGTGTCTTTTCATTTCCTTATCCTCTTAATTATCCTCCTTTCTTCCTCAACAGCAACCTTCGCAAGCGTCCTCAAACTCACTCTAACATCTTGCACTCTTGTGTTCTTCAGCTCAACCTCTCTGCTATCTTCCACACTCAACAAATCCTCGAAATACTCACTTCACCAACCCAGGAATGCATTCTCTTCACATAGTATCTTTCAATTTGGATCTTACATTCATCAACCTTTCTTCCTACATTTACTTCCTTAGAGAATGACTATTTGTTGTCCAAGAAACCCTTGCTCACCTTCACGCTTTTTATTACATGTCTGTCTCATTTTCTTCTTCAACACCTTAGCCATCCTCTTGTATTCCTGTTCACTATCTTGTTTTGCAATTGCACCTCAAACTATTTCTTTTCTTTCTCTTCACTAAGTTTGCATCTTATTCCCTTATGCCGACACATATTTTTATTCCCTCTACCTACCTTCCTAAAACCCCACTCACTACTAAATCTACGACATTATCCTTAAATTATATTCCTCCAGCTTACGTGTCTGTAACTCTAGCCATTTTCATAATTTTTTTTCTCTATATGGTCTCTTACGTCCCCATTATTACTCGCCTCTATTGATTACCCTTACAGCTACATTTTTATCCTCCCTCTCACACCTCAAATGTATCCGTCTTAACTTTCGCTTAATCCAAATAATGATCGGATATATCTCCAGCTACCCTTCTCCTGACCATTTCATCCATCAAGGTTTTCTTCCCTCTTCTCTGAACTAACGCATAATCTAACAGCTTTCGTAGCCATTTTCTCTTTGCTAAGTATGCTATTAATTTTTTTCCTGGGGACGGAAACCATAATTTCCAATAATCAAGCATATATACATACACACACACATATATATGAATATATAGCCTATATATATGATATATATATGATACAGATATATATACATATATACAATATGCATGTGAATGAGTGGATTTTTGTATGTATGCATGTACACTCTATATAAGTATGTATACATATATATATACATATTATATATATATATATATATATATATATATATATATATATATATATATATATATATATATATATATATATATAATTCTTCTTCTTCTTCTTCTTCGTTTAACGTGCTTTTTCCCATTCTTTACATGGGGTAAGCATGATGCCTTCTTTTTGAAGGACTTTGATTTGGCACTGGGGGTAGACCATAGCCTCGATCGGCTGCCCTGCCTGACATCGCTTAGACACCGGTAGCGCATGTGTACATGTAGCGTACCAAATCCCCAGCTCCCTTTCTCCCAGCAGCGAGGTGTGAGGTGTCTGTTATGTTTTTAGAAGATGTTGGAGTGGCTTTGTTTGTGTGTGTATTAGTCTGTAACACCCATTTGCTTTCAGCAAACCTATCCGTTGATTAAATACATAACCCGGGGTTTCTACACGGACAACAAAGTGTCCGCCTCTCTGATGGGTCGGCTGCGGATTTGAACCTGCGCCACAGACCTCTATGAAGTCCGAGGCTGCTGCTCTACCGACCTAGACATAGAGGCTTCCTTATATATATATATATATATATATATATATATATATATATATATATATATATATATATATATATATATATATATATATATATATATATATATATATATATATATACATATATATACATAGTATATACATATATATATATATATATATATATATATATACATATATATATATATATCTTCACACATTTCAATTCTTCACACTTCTTGTACTCTTGTCACTACAAAGCCTTAGATCTAAATGTAAGACATATGAACTAATTCTGACGTTCGGTAGCGGGAACTGAATCCACATTCCGAGTAATCAGTGATGCGGGTTCGATTCCCGCTACCAAGCAGCAGAATTTATTCATATTTCTTGCATTTGGATTTAAGGCTTTGTAGTGACAAGCATATCCAAAAAGTGTGAAGAATTTGAAAAGTTAAGAGGGAATTGTGGCTACTAAAATTACATACATATCTGGTATAAAGTGACCAGTAGATTCTATGTATATGTAATAGGGCATAACACGAGTTTTTGCAAATATTTTGGGAAATGAAAGAAAGAGACATTCTGAGCAGAAAATGTTCTATGAACATACATTTTAAGGCTTCGTTTGTCGGTGAGGTGAATTTTTAAAATACCCATTATCATTAATCGGGCAAGTAAGCTGGCGCGTGTGGGATGTGGTTGTGAGTATTCAGGAATATGGGGGGAAGAGTTAATGAAGTGCTTTAGGTAACGCAATTGCTAGCCTTTTAATTATGATTTTCTCTCACAGGTTATTGAAAAATGTAACATTACAGTCCCTTCAACTAGAAAATCACCTGTGAACAGACTTCTTGTAATAAATTTTTATGATTAGCTTTACATATCAAGAAAGCAGTGTAAATATTGCTTGGCAACATTTATTTGAGATCGTTGAATTCTACCACAAACTGTCCTGACACCTCGTCATGGAATTGTTAAATCATGAGTCAGAACTAGACCTACGCCTACACTCAGTGAGTGATAGTGACAGTAATCATGATGACAAGGGATTGTAGGTAGGGAGGATACTGCACTTTAAACAATGTCAGCTTTTTTACCACTTTCGATTACTGCATGAAGAGGCTACCTTTGACAGGAAAGAATGAAGAAAGTGAATTTTCCACAATGTTCCCGATCTTTTTAATCTGACAGAGATGAAAGTATTTTCATAGAAACGTTTTTTTCTTTGATTGGTGTGTTATAGATACTATTGATGGAGAAGGAGACATTTTTGATATATACGTTTTAAATCTTTGATCGGTGTTTAATGAATAGGCCTATCTTTGATGGAGGGGAATTCCATAAGCTAAGCCTTCCTTTCCCTAATCGGAGTCCAGTGAATACCCTTGCTGGAGAGGGAGGTTTAAACGATGCATGCATTTTTTCCCCTTGTTCAGTATCTAAAGGATACATTTGATTTTTGGAGGTATTTTATTCATATCGGCCTAACCGCCGATTTCCTTTTTTGTATAACAGTGGAGTTCACAACTGTGTAATCTAGAAATGGAACTGTTGCTAAACACATACATAAACATCTTATCTGCATATTCTACATTACCCGAGCTGTAAGGCATTGACTCCAGCTTCTTGCTCTCAAAATGAATCCGGAATTTAACACTTTTAACCCGGACACGCTCACCTATCTTTGCAGAAAAGCATGACTGTTCAGAGTAACAAGTGAACTGATCAGCTCCATCCCCCAACCCCCATATCCCTGACTACTCACTCCTACATCCCCTGCACGCCAGTTTACTTGCCCGTTTAATGATGACAGTTATTTTTAAAAAATTCACCTCACCAACAAACGAAGCCTTAAAATGCATGTTTATAGAACAATTTCTGCTCAGAAGGACTTTTTCTTTCATTTCCCAAAATATTTGCATAAACTCGTGTTATACCCTGTATATATATATATATATATATATATATATATATATAAATATGCATATATATTATATGTATATATATATATATTATATATATTACATATATATATTCTACAGATGCTTAAAGAGATAAGACTGGATATGTAAGAACAAGGACATCGTTCTAACAAGTAATATACTAATATAAATAATAACCCGTTCTTTTGTATATCCTGAAAGTTAAATTTCTGCTTAAATAAAACTACAATCCTACCGAACGGCTCGCTGCCTTCTGAGCATGAGCTGCTTTATCTTATCAACCTACCCAAATTATCGTCATAAAACAATTTCAGTATGAGAAGCTATTCGCTAATGCTTATTTATAAACATTTCATGAGGCACCTTGAATTCACCCACTGCTAAATGTGTAAAAAATATAGGTTAAAGATTTTACGTTTTCATTACAAGCAGCTAATTATTTGGGGTTAATCAGACAGCAAACATTTCGTATAACATCGCACCTCTGCAATCTGGCTGCAACCCACAGCCTGACTAAACTCAGCAGTTTATTTGTACAAAGGTAGAAATTATTAGAACTACTTAAGACGGGCTCTTACCAGGAGGTTTGGGAATAACCTGGGGACTCGAGGGGGGGGGGTTCAAAATATTTGGATACTGAGGATGTACACGATGTGGTAGCAGAGAGAGAGAGAGAGAGAGACTAATAACAGATGGTCTCGGGATGAGACTATCATTAAGATTTTCATGAAATTATGAAATTTATTGCTGTACCATTTCATATCAAAACCCCTAATCTACTGTATAATCATTCTACATCCATTATCAGAACGATAACAATTTCGGTCGATGGTTTAGTAACCCGTGAGGCATTTTTTTTTGGGGTGGGGGAAGTAGATTATTATAAGTAAAAATTGAAAGGGAAAAGGAATAAACCACTTTTATGTCTATAATGCCTACAAATATTCCAATCCAATGAAAAACCGCTATACCAGGTATAGTATTGTTTAGTACCGAACACTTATTTTAACCTTGGTTTTTCCACGATTTAACGTGTCATAAATCATTACTACAAACGAGGAAAAGGAAAGGTGGAAACAGAATGTTTAAGTTTCGCCGAGTCGGAAGACGAAATGGCGAAAAATCTTAAATAACTTTTACTTCACATAATTTACTAAATTTAGTCCCATGCATTTATTTACATATTTCACAAACTGAAACGTGAAGGGAGAAAACCAAACGCTAACTGCAACAGGCAGGGGAAAATATTTCGTATTTTTCTTTCCTGGCATCATTAGTAACGTACAGCTTTTGCGTCTATCTTAATTAGGTATAACCTCCTTTCCTTTCTTCTTCTTCTTCCTGCTACCCCATTTTGTCTTGTTTTCCAGATTCGTTCCCATCCATCTCCGGGAGAAGCAAAACCATGGCGTTCTCAAAGGAGGTCAGGTGAGATGGATGAGCAGCACAACAGATTTAGCTGCGAAAACACCTGAGATTCTCTCCAACCTCAGTCAGTCCAACAGTCAATTAGGCTATTACTGGGTTAGTCTTGACACCTTATTCAAGGGGTCTAATTGCCTTATTTACGGGGTCAGCCAGTCAAAAGGCTTATCTGATAACTGACTGATTGGTTCCCGAATCATTTTTGAGATCGTCACTATATAGGGCCATACCAAGAGACTGGTTGATCCTTTTTAAGTTTTAGTTTTCTCTAAAAGGAAAACTATTGTGCCGGCTTTGTCTGTCCGTCCGCACTTTATTCTGTCCGTCCTCAAATCTTAAAAACTACTGAGGCTAGAAGGCTGCAAATTAGTAAGTTGATCATCCACCCTCCAATGATCAAACGTACTGTATTGCAGCCCTTTAGCCTCAGTGGTTTTTATTTTATTTAAGGCTAAAGTTAGCCATAATCGTGCTTCTGGCAACGATATAGGATAGGCCACCACCGGGCCATAGTTAAAGTTTCATGGGCAGCGGCTCATACAGCATTACACCGAGACCACCAAAAGATTGATCTATTTTCGGTGACCTTGATTATACGCTGTACCTGCTGTACAGAAAGCTCAATTGCGCCGAAGTTTTTACTTGTTTATTATTATTATTATTATTATTATTATTATTATTATTATTATTATTGCAGAGAACTCAGTCAACCTTCAAATAAGTCTACCGAATGACAGCTTACCCCCCAAATCATCCAGTCAATCAAAACCTCGTTCGTTGATTAATTTATTGAGATCTGAATTAATCACTTCAGCGGCAAATCGGTATTTAAAGCTAAATCTGGTGTAAATTCCTCAAATAATAAACGTATCGGTCTCGAAATAATTACCTCATCTATTGATTAACCGGTTGATAGCCGATTCAACCGGCCAGTGGAACGTGAGGTCAAAACTATTCGTCACCTTTTATAGAATTCAAATAATTTTTGTTTATTTCTACGGCAGCTGCAGTTATTCTGTTATTATTATTATTATTATTATTATTATTATTATTATTATTATTATTTAAGAACCTTCTACTTAAACAAATCAATGCCCCATAAACTTGAATGTCAGCTTCTGCGGAATAAAATGTCCATAGTTAAGAGACGGAAAGATCTGAACAAACGTGATGGCACAAAGAAAATTCTCAGAAAATGTCTATGCAAGTTTCAAAATGAAGAGAAACACTGACAAAAATTATTTATTCTCAATTTCAAGAACAGATTTCATAGTGAACGCCACTGAATGTGACGCATAACGTCTTTCTCATATGATACCTTGAGATTATATGTAAAAACGCGAGAAACTATGTCCGAAAGTTACCTCGATAAACTAAACATACCCTGAATTAATACATTTTAGATATTTCTGACCAGAAACACCTATAAAGACAACTATCAGGAAACGCGAATCAGAAATTTCTTCGAAGAAAATCAATCAAAAAATAATTTTTCTTTACAATGCAACCTCAAAGTACAGGTGACCTCAGAAAGTGTTACTTCACCGTTACAAAGCACGAATTCTGTACGATGAATTATATATGTATAACTACATTTTCCTATAGAATCTACTGGTCACTTTGTACTATATACGTATACAATTGTAATAACCACAATGCATTCTTCACTTCTCGAATTCTTAGCACTTTTTGGATACACTTCTCACTACAAAGCCTTAGATCCAAATGCAAGAACATGAAGTCATTCTGATGTCTGTAGCACTATTCGAACCGGCATCCAGAGTATCAGAACGAAGTCATGTTACAGACTTGACCACGAGAAGGATACATATATATATATATATATATATATATATATATATATATATATATATATATATATATATATACTGTATATATATATATATATATATATATATATATATATATATATATATATATATATATATATATATATATATATATATATATATATATCCAGATATACCGTCAAGAAGAATCCCAGCTTCCATACAAAAACTAAGTAAATTGGTAAATAAGTAGAGATACGTCCTATTCCTAATCACTTTAATGTAGATCTATTTTTGAGAAGACACACAAGATAATCAACTAAAAAGGTTCTGTTCAGAAGAGATTTTTTTAATGTCTCCTGCATAAAGACTCTATCCCCATTTCGCAATTGCCCCTCTCCCAAATTGCCCCTCTGGTTTACAGCTATTTGGACGTATATTTTTCCAGATACTCATTTTTTAATAGCTGCTGCGCCAAATACGATAATTATCATTGTGCATGTCCGTTCTTAGGAAAAACTTGCCTGTGTCGAGTAAGTCTCTGTGGTACAAAAGTTAAGTATACCTTAGTTTAACCAGACCACTGAGCTGATTAACAGCTCTTCTGGGGCTGGCCCGAAGGATTAGACTTATTTTACGTGGCTAAGAACCAATTGGTTACCTAGCAACGGGACCTACAGCTTATTGTGGAATCCGAACCACATTATACCGAGAAATGAATTTCTATCACCAGAAATACATTCCTCTAATTCTTCATTGGCTGGCCGGAGACTCGGTACAATTAACACGTTTAAAACATTATGGCTAAGGAAACAAAACTGCCAATTCATCACTACGAAATTAAAAAAAAAAACATAAATAGAAAACCAAATACAGTTAAAATAAAGACAATGTATTTTGTGTAATTCTTTACTCTATAAAATTCACCATCACTTTTCGTACAAAGTTTCTCTAATACATGCTTATTAGCTCTGCTCTCTGCTTCCATCATTCGGCATTCCGTTCTTAGCCTCACCGCCTCTACTGCAAAGCAAGTCTATTTTTGAGTGACATAGTCAGCGTCCTTGTATGTTTATGCACAGATTCCATCCTATAGATATGTTATGAAGACAGCTGCAGTCAGTCAATCTATCGTTTTCACAGAAGTCTATTATTGTGGAACCATTTCGGCCATTCCGACCCGATTGTATGGCAGCAATTCAACGAAATGAGAATTTGGCGAAATATCGTTTACTGGAATTAGACCGGACTGCACACTGCGCAGTCTAATCAGCAAAATAGAAATGCTGTTTGGTACTATGGACAAAATGTAGTGAAATGAAAATTTGGCTAATTCCTGTCTAACTGTACAACAGTTTCCCTTCCTATGGAAAAGTGAAATAATAGTCATTTTTCCTTAAAGAACGTGATAAGGTGTAAGTCTGGTAAATTCGTTTTAACGATGATAATAGCAAAATGGGAATCTGGCAAATTGTCTGTAGAAGACAGTAAGTAAAAATTGCATCAAGCAAACAACCTCCATGAAAAGTGAAAAATGGAAAGTCACGTTACGGAAAAATAAATTAAAAAAAAACAGTAAAATGAGAGTTTCAGAAAGTCTTTTAAAATTCATAATTACAACTGAGAAATCCTTCAGCAAATGCTATGAAGAGGTTCTAAATACGATTATAACTAGTGTACTCAGAAAAGAGATGACGTAAAAATACCAAGAGGATAGTGACGCAATTAAGTGAAGAACACAATCATGATTAATTCTCATAAAAAACTGTTAATCTGGACAGTATTAAATACCTGCTTTAAAAAATCAGGTATTCATAGACATCTGTGAATACATGATTTAAATACAATAAAAGCAATACTGAACCTACAAAGTGCTAAAGCATATCTAAGGACACTTTTTCGCCTACGCAATACAGAGTATAAAATAACTTCCACCCAGTTCTACAACTCCCTTGCCTTTTTATTAAATGCCCAAAAGTTAAGACAAAACTACAAAAATAAGTGCTTTTTATGTCTGACGTGTCGCTTAAAACATTTAAGCATACAGCGTTTAATAAGTTTAATTAACCCTAAAGACTATATATCTCCCTCGTACAAGTTCTGATAGATAATACCTAACGACCAATAACCAGATTTCCATCGACAGTCAACTGCATATTAAAACTGAACCTTACAGAATTCGAAAATATTATTACGACATAGTGCCGGTTACACCACACAGCGAGAAAACAAACCATCATCGATCACTTTAGAAATGACGTAGCCACAGATGTTTCCAACAGCTATTCAGACACGAAGTTTGTGTTTGTGTCTGTAGAATGCCGAAACAGGTATACATCCCACAGGTGTGGAATGTCCGCTTTCGATTCCACTACAAGTGTTCAGTTATATCAAGTAAAAAGAATAACTTGAATGGCTGTGACATGATTCAGATGTGCTATACATAATATGTGTATCGAGGACGTGAATCGCGGGTACGCTTAACAGAATATGTACTTATAGTGTGCATGTGTGTGTATATGTATGTATGTATGTATAATATATATATATATACATATATATATATATATGTATATATATGTATGTATGTATGTATATATATATATATATATATATACATATTACGCGTTTGTTATAGCCATAATGTCCTCTTAACTTCCCTGCTTTTTCACACTTTAGGACACGCCTGTCACTACGAAACCTAAGATCCAAATGAAGAAACAAATGAAATTCTGACGCCCGTGACAGAATTCGAACCCGCCCCTGATATGTCAGACTGAGGTTAACAAATATATATGGTAATATATATACATATATTAATTTATCTATTTGTTCACATAACAATCTACTCGCATGTTATGAAACTCTTGCTGTTTTGCCTTCAGTATCTGATTTCATTATAAATCCCTGCATCATACAAATTCCTTTTCGGTAGGTTAGGTGAGACTTAGAAAACTTAAGCAAATAAAAGTATTCAAAAATATTCACAGGCAGTATTCTATTTCTTTTAGTATCAACAACCACCAAGTAGGGAGAATTCCATTTTTTTATTTCACGTTACCCATTTTTAACTATTTTCATTTTCCGGTTTGCACTGGTGCAGTTGAACCGTACCGGAAAAGTCCCCTTTCTTGTCGACGTGACATCCTACCGCACGGCTATCCAGCCGGATGAGGAAAAACTGATCGCCATTAGCGGCCTCTGTAAAGGGAACGCGTATGGGTGAGTGCATGAGATTGACTGGATGTAATAATACATACATATACATATATATATATATATATACATATATATATATATATATATATATATATATATATATATATATATATATATATATATATATATATATATATATATATATATATATATATATATATGTATGTATATGTGTGTGTGTGTGTGTGAAACTATGTCTGTTTTGAAAACACTTGCAACAGTCCATGTGATGTAGGCTTTATCTCAGATTGTCAAAACGTGTCCTACCACTTTAACCAAAATAGCTAAGTACAAAGTTTACTGAACTAGCTCCACAAAAGAAAAGGTTCTTTTATCAAGCCAGGAAAAATGTGCAGTGAAAAGAAAAAAAAAGAAACGTGTAGGAATGATTTCACAGAAAGACCAATAAATAAGATTTGGATTCAAACAATTAATAATAGTACCTAACACCGAAGCAAATAAATAAATAAATGTCTGAGCAAGGCCATATTACAGTGGCTGAATGCTACAATACAACAATAAATGGTGATTTGTAGCGCAACATCACAAGTGGAGTTCAGCCAAAATATACAGCCATGAATATGCTCACTACGTGCATGAATATATTAATAATACGTGTGAATAAAATGGTGCATTTTACATATTTGACATGGGCATGTTTAAGGCTCAGAGGCATAAGAAATTAGTAAAAGATAACTAGTGGAGTTTAGAAATAGGAAAATTTCCATCCGATGTCAAGAGTGTTAATATGAATCTAGTGAAATAATGTAACCATAAATCATTTAGAATTCTGCAATATAAATAAAAAAAGCATGAGCGTCAGGCAATCACAACATGCAAATATCCGTGAAGCTCCCCTGAAACCGACGAATTCCAGGAGGACCTTGAAATAGCTATCCTGGGATCCAGCAGAAGGGAATGACCCTTATAACCCAGTTAAATGCAGAGCTGCAACTGACAAAGGAAGAGGATATCCTTAATGACCCTCTGAGTGATCCTTACGTCTTACTGAGGAAGACGAGGGGCCTCCTTCGGGTAACTCCTTCCGAGGCAAACCTAGAATGACCCTCCTTTGAAGTGTCACGTAGCTAGGAAGTGGATGATCTATTACAGTGCAGAGAAACGTGTAAATTAACCTGGCATGTTAAAGTGACGTCACGTCATTAAAGGTCAACAAGGCGAAAAATATAAATCAGTTTTCAGAAACATCCTGGTATTAGTAAAAGGTTTAAACACTAAGAAAACAGATTGGAAGTAATCTCAAGTTTCTATGTATATAAAACAATGTGCATGAACAGAATGCATACAATAAAATTTTTTTAAATAAAGCCCCAATTTTAACTATTAATTTGTTGCAAGAAATCGCATGTTTTTTTCCATTTTGAATTCCTACTATGTAGTATAAATCCATGCTACCTTTCCTGTTAGACTATCCCAGACTGTCAAAACTTAATTTCCGAACGAAGTACTGGGGTTATCTTTTCGAACCGAGTCTTACTTTGCTATCCATTCCCTCCTCTATTGATGAAGAATGAGTAAAACTGTTATAGCTATCGGATTAAGTAATAAATCTCCCTCAGCTGATTCCGAGTACATTACGAGAAAATGGGGATCGGTATTGCAGAATTTATCTCTGATTATACATCTGTAGAGCGTCTGGCTGAGGTACAAGGTCTCACTCTTTTATCAGAAATATTAATATTAAGCTTATATTTTATTGCTTCTACTTTTTTTAAACTAAAATTCTTCAATATCGATTTAATTCCGTTACAGAAAGGCAAAGCAATACCTAATCTGGTAGGTGAGAGAGAGAGAGAGAGAGAGAGAGAGAGAGAGAGAGAGAGAGAGAGAGAGAGAGAGAGAGAGAGAGAGAGAGATCCTTGACATTTTAAAATATCCCTCCATGAGATGAATAATTTCAGTATGATATTTAGCCCTCTCCGAGGTTTAAGCATAAGCTGACATTATTTAATCGTTCCCAAAGCCACATTCCAAAATTTTACTGCTAGGTTATGCTAATTTGTACGGAAAGTGAGCGTGATGTGTGAGCACAAATGTTTATGCGATGAATGACGGGTTTCAATCACGAAGTTATTAAAATATTTCTTAATAATATCTATTACATACATACACGTACGCGCATGAATATATTTATATATATAATATATACAGTATATATGTATATATTCATGTATATATAATTTCGAACGAGGTACATATATATATATATATATATATATATATATATATATATATATATATATATATATATATATATATATATATATATATATATATATATATATATATATATACATGCACGTCAACAACAAGACGTTTCTCTCTGAGGAGGTCGTTCTAGAGAAAAAACAAACATCACAGCCATACTCATCCGTTAAATAGTTAATCACAGATAGGCTCCTAGCACAGGGACCTTCACAAGATCAGCCGCTCCATATAGATACATATAAGACTTATCAACAGCGCCCAAACCCTCCTAAAAGCACAATACGCTATTCATAACTATTTCGGATAATTTTTTCGTTTCCTAGATATTTCAATAGTTTTTCCTTATAATGAAGGACATCTGTCCGTCATTATAATGGTTTTCATTCCTCATTCTTCCTAATACTTTTGAATTTTACACTAATTTGGCTAACCTGTATTCTCTTCGCATGATCAAATAACCTTAAACATTCTGATACAATGCTACGCAAAGCTTTTTACCACCTCCACGTATCTCCATTTCAGGCCTTCTTATTCCACATATAATATGCAAACAATCCAGCATAATTATTTCAAATATTTTTTGGGGGGGCATTCACATACAACATCTACACTTCACTTAGATACAGGAGAGTTGGCACAATAATTCTTTCATGCATTACAATTTTACTATCCGCAGATACTCAAATTCTCTTCAAATACTTTGAAACGCAGGCCAAAACCTTCCTTGCTTCATCTGTTCCATACATCACCTCTTCTCTCATGTCACAATCATCCATCACTTTTGCCCACGACTTCCTATACAGACCGACTGCCTCCATTCTTTCACATCCAAAAATAACTTTATTGCTCCATTTTTCCGGTTTCCAATTACCCCCTTAACCCCATCCATGCTTGCATTTACTCTCAACTCTTTCCTTTTACAAACATTTCCCAACTCTTTAATATGATTCTGAGGTTTCACTTCGTCATCTCAAAATGAACTCTAGCGCATTCCATCACAAAACCCATTTCCTACCACACCTTTGCACCTACATTCCCTGTCCTGTCTTCAAATTCTTTTACATTTCCAATTATCAATATATCAAACAGTCATGGGAAATAACATAGCGTTGTTTCGGACCCACTTTTACGCCAAACCAGGCGTTCTTATATCACATTTTACATTCAAAACCACTTCTACTGACTGCTGACGAATTACTTTCTATGACATACAAGTTTAACATCGTCCACACTGCATCTCATTCAGTTTTATTACAAGTTTTTTTTCTAGATCTGTGTACTCCTCACACAAGTATTTCATAACAACAACTGATCCCAGCGACCCCCTTTTTTTTTCTAGAACCACATTAATTTTCCTTACTAATCTTTCTGTTTTCTGTCTTACTTCTGCATACACCTTAACGGTATTTTGTGTAAAGTAACAACCTTATCATTTTCACGGTCACAGTTATCAAGTCTACACGTAAGGAGCAAAATAATTATTCCTTTCACTCATTCCTTTGGAAACTTTTTTCATTCACACATACGTTATACACCCAGGCAAACCAGTCAATCACACTTTCATTTCTGTATCATAGTATCTCTCCTGCATCTTCGAATTTTCCAACCTTTTAATTATACTTATTCCTCTTTAAGTATTTAATGGCCACTTCCACAGGCAGACCCAATCCCCTCTGGCATCATTCAGCTGTTTCTTTTCCATCTTTCACATTCAGCAATTAATCAAAATAATCACTCCGCGGTAAAAGGATGGCCTCTCTCCTTTTGTAACAATATCTAGGACCTATTAGCTTATTAACAGTCCTCTCTGTATGTATCTTTTTCTTTCTAAAGTACTGACATGAATTTATCCATTAATACATTTTGGAAACACTTTAGGAAATCTCTTCTTTTCATTCACTCACCTCTCAAGGTTCAAAATATCTTCACCTTCACTGCATTTATTCACTCTCTGGTGCGTCTATAATACCATTACATACATATTGATCTCGCTCATTCATCTAAATTCTGTTTCAAGTCCCATTTCAAAGCTTTTATTTACAATTAACTCCTTTTTATTTACACTTTTACTTTTACCATAAAACTATCGGGTACACATTAAGCTACTTCTTTTCCTCTGTATTACATCCATCTGCTCACCATTACAGCCATTAACTTGCTCTTCCTTCTTCTGAGCACTACCAGGTACTCTAACATTCTTTTCCTCACTAGTTTTTCTTTCCACGTATCCAATGAAAATTCTTCTTTGAAAACCACACATTTTCAACAACAAGTCCCCTTCTGGATAAATTTCCGACCAAAGTTCCTCCCCATTATTTCATTCCAGGGAATCTATACCGACTGACCACGCCATCTCTTTCTGTCAACTACTTTAGCCTTTATATCCAATAACACAAGCACCCTTTAATGTTCTCCAGATCCATCCAGGCACAGAAATTCTTTAATTCTTCTATATTCTTGGGAAATAAATATATATATATACTAACACAACTTTTTCTCGTGCCCCTCAATTTACCCTTACAATTCTTGAACCAACCCTCTGGTATTTTTGTACTCCTATTTCACCACTACCCCTCCCAACTTTGCATCTCCAAGCCCCCTCCCACCAGACATACATAATATATGCATTAACTTCTTGGGAAATGTATTTGTGTATAAATGGGATCTCCCAGTTTTGAATTATTTATAGATGCTGTAGCATTCATCACAAGCCAGCCGCCTTCCAGCGAAATGAAAAACAGTCATTCATCCAGATGAGTGAGATGACTGATGATAATTCAGGATGAAAGGGAATAAGGAAAAGACAGTTTGAATATCACGAGCAGTATGAGAACTAGTAGCTGGACATACTATATTTGGTAGTCTGGGTATGCGTCAGAAATTTTTATTAAGCCAGTCTTCAAAGCCTTTAAAGACAGACGAAGCGTTGTATGTACGATCGAATCCCACCCAGAAAATCTTTATTTATCTTCCATTCAGGATTCCAGAATTTCAGTGTAAAAAGTATACGACAGAATATTAGGAAACTGACATAAAAACATGGAGATATAAAATAATACTTTGCTTCTCATATTCAATTTTAAGATAAGAATTTAAGTCAGTCTAAAGATTCTTCTTAGATCTGCCAACTTCATGTACTAAGGAGTTACTGACATGACATTTGTGGTTGGTTACGCTGTTAAGTAATAACAGTACTAACTGTGACATTCTCAGTAAATATATTAATTCTGATGATGACATTCAAGCGGGTCATGACTGTCTTTTCTGATATAGAGAAAGACTAAGACGAATTATAGCGTTAGAGAGATGTTTTCCCTGAGTCAGTCACATGCAATACCTCATTTTAGTTTTTGACTGCCTGAAAGTCAGTCCGTGGTTCAAACGCTTTTTTTTTTTTTTAATATCTTGTTTAACCCAGGTTTGGAAGAAAGATGAAGAGGTTTGGGGGCGAGTGTAATCGCGGAGAAAACGACAAATATAGCCCTTATAAGAATAAATGTTACTGGGATTACAGAAAAAACAAGAACCAGAGTGCCCAATCTCAAGGAAAAAAAAAAAGAAAAGAATCAAAATGACAAGGCATTCATTACATGTGGAATCCTGCGGCATACTGAGCGTTACTGGACTAAACAGCTTTCTGTCGTCGGACCCTATCCGGACCACATTTTGCTGATAATTCATTTCAAGAGACTTGGGGTTTCTTACTAAAATACGAACGAACCAGAAAACTACCGAGAAAATATGAATCCCCTGAGAGGGAAGTACACTATCGCCACGGATTTACAAGAAATCTGACCATTTGCATTTAAATGATAAAATAGGTGATGATGTTAAGCGTTTGGAGGTTGTAAAAGAAAGGGATTAATCTATCTATCTGCCTACCTGCTCTATCAAATAACTTCAATGGAGATAATGCATCCAAAATAGTTTAAACTCCTAATGAGAGAGAGAGAGAGAGAGAGAGAGAGAGAGAGAGAGAGAGAGAGAGAGAGAGAGAGAGAGAGAGAATTATTCTTGCCTGAATATTAATCATATTTCCTCTAAATTACAAAAAAAAAAAATTATCAAGCTTTTCATCCCAACTTAAAACAGTTATTGATTAAAATACGATTCATGTGATTTTTAGAGGGTGATTACTAAATAAAAAATCCCCAGGCAGATTGCTATCAGATTCCAAATCTATTCCTTTTCAAGCATCGAAACTTCATACAGGTGATTAAGGAGCATTTAAAGAATTTTCAGCAATGTTTCCGAAGAACAAAAAACTAAACTAGCTAGGATTTTATGGCAGTAAATCCTGTTATTATAAGCTCAGCTCCGTTTAATTGGAAATAAATTTAGGGACGGTGACGAAAAAGCTAAAAGGGAGGACACTGTTTGGTCCAAAAGCCTGGCGATAGTCCCTAATTCTATTACCTCGCTATTAGAGAACTTTTTTTGGTTGTCCGGCCACTCTCCGGAAATGACCCAGTTGCCAGACGCTTTTTATATTTCCATATTTCAGTTTTATTTTGTTTTTATTTCAGAAAATGTTCCTCAATATATTCATCAATCCTGAAAGATTTTACTTCTACCAGAAATGCAAAAATGCTAAGAATGGTATAATGCATTTTTCATGAGTTCTAAATGTTTTTTTTAATTGGACAAATTAATATACAGATTACAAGAAGTAAACGTCAATACCATCACCGTCTCCATTGCCTTGTCATGCAAAATGCTTCCGTGAAATTCTGCCAATTATGTCTTTCCATAAATCTCCACAACTCCAGCCTTCTCTCTCATAGTTTTCATCTAATTAAGTCTAGTTCTTCCAACTCCTCTAGTACCCAGAAGAGCTAAGCTAACACTGTCACATACTATTCTCCCAGGGGATGGATGTGAAGACATGTCCAAGCAGACTCCATCTCCCTTTCACTATTATCACATTTACATAAGGAACTTCCATTAATTCTCCTATGGTACCTTTTCTAACTCCATCCAGCCATCATTTTCGTAGGATATTCTTTTTGAGGATTTATTTCAAACCAACAAAATTTTCTATGTATAGTTTCATCATCAAACCATGATTCTTGTCAGTATAGCAAATACAGAGCACACTAGAACTGTATGCAATCTTACCTTTGTATTCAATTTCAGTCGATTTTATCTCCAAATCTTATTCAGACTACCCTTTATTTGATTTGCCTGTTAAGTCTTTCAACACATTATTTCTCCATCTATTGTAATTTCATCCCTTTATGCATACGCCTCCCTTATTTCTTCTCCCATTTCTTTACATATAAGATGCACTGCATTAAGCAAGATTTGCATATCTTGTGTAGCTTTGCTAATTAAAACAGTATCATCTACTAATTCGGTAAAGCTGCTATGGTTATATTAATCTAAACCTGCTCTTTGATCTCCAACAACATTTTCATTATGAAATCTAAGAGAAAGACAAATACCTAAGGTGAAACAATATTCCCTTGTAGCACCCCACGATTTACCCAAACTCTTTTGACTAGACCCTATCAGCATTAACTTTGCATCTACTTTCTTCATGGATAATTTCATACTTTAATGGGAATGATATCGCGACGCAGAACTTCCGTAATATTGTTTGTGGACACTGTCAAATGCCTTCTTATAATCAATAAATCATAATCATAATGGGATTTTTAAATTCCATATACTGTTGCACAACTCATACGCACATTCGGGTTTTCATTAGTTGCAGGTATATCAAATATTCCCCCTCATATTTCTTATTCATGATTTCACAAAAATGTTCTTCCAGTGGTTACTTCCTTCTTCTGATGTTATCACTGACCCATCCTGCCTTTTGCCAGATACTTTCCTCTTTTTCTTGGCACCCATGAATATTTCGCTAATAATTCTGTGAGCTACCCTAACATTATTGCAACCCCTGAATACATAGCATAGTCAACTATTTCAACCTGTTGGTCCTGTTTATCCTTTCTTGATCTTGGTTTAACTTCACTATCTAGACTTGACTACTTAGCATGTTCTATTTTGTGTACATCATACTGTCCCTGAAATTTACCTGCGTGTTCCTTTTACTTTCGTGTATTCTTTATAGTACACTAGATTTTTGTCCTGATGTCCTTTATCCTAATACTTCTTAGCGAGGAGATTGACACCCATTCCTGATATTAGACAAATCCTCATTCATTGTGTACTACACAGATATTGTTTTTATAAATGCAGATCTATTTTGACATTCAACTGCAACAGCGTCTTGGTGTTCACCTTCAAGAAGCTTTACTGTATCAGACATATATACTCTGTAAAATGTTTTGTGTTACTTTTCATTTCAGCTTTAGTGTAGCAAGGGCAAGTTGGTGATTTGACATCTGCTCCACTCTAGGCCCTAAGGGTCTATCATGTTTGTTTCTCTTGATTAACATCTACGTGATCTATTTGATCGCTATGTCTGCCATCTGGGGATGTCCAAGTGTATTTATAGATATACTTTTCTTGGAGAAGAACACCTCCAATTACCACATTTTTTTGCATTAAAAAAAGGGATAAATTGCAACACATATTCATTTGCAGCCTCTCCTAGGCCTTCCTTACCATTACAGTCCCCATACCCTCATTATTCCTCCTTCCTTACCCATTACAGTCTCCATACCCTCATTATATCTACCAGCTTTTTGCATCCATATCAGCAAGAACAATGGCATACCTCTTTCAGGTATTCCGTCTACAAAATTCTGCAGTTATAGATCTACAAGGCAGCAGGTGCTCATAACTTGAGTTCGCAGGCCAAATCCAGTTGGGCCAGCTGGACCTGTGGCTCACTAGGGGCAGGGACGCAGCTCTCTGAGGGGATATACATATCCCAGGTATCCCCAGAAACAATTACAAAAGAGATTATAAAAAACTTAAAAATTATTTTCTATTTCTCAAAAAACTCATCAAAGGCAATGGTGCAGTGATAGCGATGAAGTATAGCAAAGAACATTTACAAAAAAAATAACAGACCATAAAAAGGAAATTCAATTGAAAATCAATAATGCCTAACGCATGAGATTTATATTTTATAAAAACTCGGACAATCATGATTAAAAGTTAGATTATTCCAGTCGCATCAAACACCAAGAAAGATTTGATAAAAACAACCAAGACTGATGAGCTAGAAACCGTGTTTTTGTTTACCAAGAGCAGATGTTAAAACAGCGGTAAGAAACAAAATCAAAAGAAACTAGAGTGAAAGAGATGGCCGCAAAGAAATACTTCTTTGATTGCAATGACATGAGGAGCAAAAGTTTGAAGAGAGAAAGATCGTTGGCTAGAAAAATGAACGTCGTTCCCCCTGGCTCCGTTGGGAAAATCCTTAGGGAAACCATCTCCTTTTGATGATAGCTGAATATTTCCAAAAATGGCACCCCATTTCCACCGTAATCATTCTCGTTAATCATCTCTCTTTGCCATTTGCCTAATTACCTTTACAACTATTCACCCAAATGATATTAAGCCCAGTTCATCATTGAAGTGTTCCGACCCTAGTAAAACAAAAATCATCCCATTTATTAGCGTATTTTTAACTTAATTTTTCGTAGTTTCTTCCTTTTCTGGATGATTGGTTATTCGCATATTTATTTACCATTATAATTCACGCCTAAAAAGAATATAACTGACACTTGGTGCTGCTTTCCAAATCTATCAACTTACTTCATTTGTTTAAATCATACAACAATCAACCCCGTTATAAATGCAAACAACAGCTAGATACAACAGGCCTACAGATCACAAAATCTCTGAACCAGTAATTCAAGTATACACCCACTACGCCACTTATGATTATTTCCACCAGAGGAATAAAACTATACACTTCAGTCTTAAAAAATTACAGAGTGACATGAGTGAGTGTACCCTGTTAAAATGGAGTAACGAAATCCTTTGCTCTTTGGAGAAGTCAAGAGTTTTTGTGGACACGAAATACAGCACTCTCGACCTCACCGGATGAATAATATCTACGGTACCTAGTCTCCTCAGAAAGATTATCGTCATCATCATCTTGCATACAGTCTTACGAAACAGCTCTCAAAAACCATGGCCTTGCCTAAATAGCCTCCATAGCTTAAATTAGCCTTAATGAACTCCAAAACAAAAGACCGTGACGTGTCATAGCAGAGACCAACTAAAAAGAAACTAGAAAACAACCGCGAATAGCTTACACAAAATATTAAATAAAAAAAAGTGAAGACTTAAACTTCGCCAGTCATAACTATCACATTAAAATTTCACTTTCGGAAATCACCTCTTCGGAATGTGATGGGAGAATTCTGGAAACCTAAATGGAAAGTTATTTGAGAATGGACATTAAAGCTGTTGCCCTTCAGTCATTTCGCTGGAGTTGTTTATCCAAACTTAATAATGAGATTTCCCCCAAAATGATGAAGTTGCTGATAGGAAAGGAAAGCGTGTGCCTGTGTGGGAGGAGAAAGAGGAAGGAAGGAAGTAGAGAAAGAGAAACAGGATCAGAATTTCGCTTTAGGACAATAGAGGATTATTTCGTATGATTCAGCCATCTGCTATTCTGCCTCTTTCCATCTACGTTGCTTTACTCTTACACATAAAAACAGAAAAACAAAGAAATAAAAAACAACAAACCGGTTTAAAATCAAGTATAAGCTTGCCACAATGTTATGCTTTTAAAAAAACTAGGCTTACAAGAATGCTATTTGATAAAAAAAAAAAAAATAAATGTTCATAATCATGTTCATGATAAAAGAATTAACATTAATGTACCGGGTATAAAATCATACTTTTATAATATTGTTATATGGGGGAAAACCTAGAGCTTTCAGTAACATTAAATTGATAAAAGCGCTCGACGCAAATTTTCAGGTTTGGTTTAAATCATATATAAAACGAATGCTTAAAAGGTAACTGAAAACAATAGTAAAAATATTCAAGTTTTGTCTTGATCTGCTCAACTCAAAATTACCAAAGAATTCTCGATAAAAAGTTCAATCACTAAAATTTTCTTTATAGAAGTCCCCTGCAGATAGGATGTGTAGTACTATCGCGAACACATAATATACCGGGGTCCATAAGGTCTTTACAATTTAAACAAGTAAAAAATGCGCCGAAGTTTCTTCGGCGCAATCGAGTTTTCTGTACAGCGTATAATGTTGTTGGCACCTATAGCGGTGCCAGACGCACGATCATGACTAAATTTAACCTTAAATCAAATAAAAACTGCTGAGGCTAGAGGGCTGCAATCTGGTATGTTTGATAATTGGAGGGTGGATGATCATTATAACAATTTGCAGCCTTCTAACCTCAGCAGTTTTCAAGATCTGAGGGCGGACAAAAAAAGTACGGACAGACAGACAAAGCCATCTCAACAGTTTTCTTTCACAGAAAACTAAAAATTTATTACAAAAGGCATTGCTGAGATATCTTAATCAGATTTGTTATAAGTACTTAGCAGTTCTCAAAGTTTTCAATCATACTGCATTTGTGTATTTCGGGACCGCTAAAAAATGGCTACTCCTCAAAAAAAAAAAAGGCACAATGTGTGTCATGGGTTATTGAAACAAAATTGGACGCGCAGGCTCAGCGAAATTACAGAACTAAGTATAGAAGAGATCCACCCTCACGTCCGTCAATTTGCGCATGGCACAAGAAATTTATGGAGACGGGGACAGTGTTGGATAAAGGTTGGAGTGGACGACCAAGAACATCTGAGGAAAAACATCGACCGTGTAAGAAATGCCTTTGATCGTTCTCCTACAAAGTCCATCCGCACTGCTGCCAGACACTTACAGCTACTACGTTCAACAGTGCACAAACTCCTACACAAGAACTTGTGATTGTAGGCTTACAAAATGCAACTCATACAGGCACCCGAGCTAAATGATAAACCAAGATGAAAAGAGTTTGCAGTTAACATGCCGGAACGAAATTCTGAGGATGAAACTGTGACCAGGAAGTAAGTTTCAGAACTGGCTGTAGACTGTCCAGACCCGAAGCCTCCAACATACGTAATCACGCGTTGCACTGCAAAACCAACATCAGTTATGCAGTTTAAAATCATATATTCCACGTAAGAAGAGGGGGAACTTACCACTTTAGAGTCCATCATAATTTAAAACTACCATCCCCTCGTTATACACCCAGACAGCCTCCACACAGCTATTCATAGCATAACAAGTTGTTTTTTATATTTTAGTCTGTACTTCAACTTTTACTTACCCTCTTTTCTTTTTTTGGGTGTTTTAGTTTCTCTTTTAAATCAGTTTAGGTAGGTCATGTCCGTCTTTATAGTGATTTTCAAATTATTTTATCTTCTTTTGATTTTGCTTTTTAAAAGATTTTAAGTTTTTTTTTTTTTTTGTAAATTGCAGCCTTGAAGATGCAATGAGATATTGCGAAACGCCGTCGGCAAAATAAGCTGTTGTTTTAATATACGTGCTACCTTTTCCAGGATGCCCCCCTTCATAGCTATATACGAGCCCTTAAAACTGAATTTTGTTTACGTGTCATTCGCAGCCATTGAAAGGCGGTCTCTATAAAATTAACCAGTTTACTGAGCCTCCGCAGGCACTATTAATAAAAAAAAAAATAGTACAAGATATCTGTTAATCGTGAAACAGGGCAGAAGCGTTGAAAGGATGAATCCTTACACAGTGCTTGGAGTTTTACTCGACTCTCAGACGTCGCTATCCCATTATGTGATCGGGTAAGGGAAACGGACCCCTAGGCAAGGATTAGGGTCAAGTCAAGGAGGCCATAACCAAGTTACAATCAGGTTATAACCGCCTTGGGTCAAGTTACGTAACGATCGGGTCCAGCGTACAGTAGATCGGTTCCTTTACCCTGACAGGGGAAGTGTCGACAGATCGCTGCATTATACTAAGGCCACTGCACCACGGTTCCTTTTGGCTTTTAATCTGACTTTTCTTTCTTAAATGGTACTCATTAATCTTAGTTAATGCTTAGTTTTTGAAGATAGGTTGGGTAGTTAATGCTTAATTTTTGAAGATAGGTTGGGTAGACTAGGAAGAAAAGTTCAATTGTCTTCTGGGTTTTCTAGCTGATGGCTTCACTTAGACTAACATAGATAATTTTGTTTTCACCTTTTCTTTTATATTTTAACGTGCCTCAATCAAAATTCAATGTATATTGTAAATATTTTCTTTACCCGTTAGTATATGAGCTTCAGGTTTTGCATTTCTCAAGCAAAACTTTTTGTTTCTAATTTTAATTTTAGTTCTTGCTTGTTATTTCTAATTCTTGAAAAGTTACATTGTCTGAATCAGGAGTTACACAGGATCAGTTCAAGGTAAAATGTGAAACCCAACACACCAATCAACTTCGATTTTTGTCTGGCGTTGGGGAGCTTACTCCTGGGAGAGTTGCGAGAACGTAAAACTTGAGCGCTAGGCCTTCAACTGTCGCCTTCTCCGAAGAAGTGCCTAAATGTCTTGTTTTCAGAACTTAAAAAAAAAAACCGTAAACTTGTGTTTTAGGCATTTTCAACCCCTGTAACATTCTCTATGCCAAGACAATTTTGATTTCAGACAAAAGTATTTCCGTCTTCAAATCACCTACATGTACACAACGAAGTTATTTCAATTTGAATGTCGGTTAAAGAAGTTTCAAGAATCATTAAAAGCATGTAATTCGAGCTTTGGTTAATGTTTGCTCCTTACGCTTTACCGCTCTTTTTTCAGATTAATTTTTACTAATAGCTTTATATAAGAATTGTACTTAGCTTGCATACATGACTGAGTTTTCATATCATAAAGAATCCTCACTCCCAAGTATACCACATGCTTAGCTGACACCATATTTCACCTGCGTGGAATGATTTTAATAACGATTTTCTTACTTACTGCAGAAGCTAATAATACCTTAGAGGCATTATTTTGTATTTTGTAAATGTATTGATTTCAGGCACATCAAGATCAACTCACAACAAGTAAAAAATGCGCAGAAGTTTCTTCGGCGCAATCGAGTTTTCTGTACATCATAAAATCAAGGCCACCTAAAATAGATTTATCTTTCGGTGGTCTCGGTATAATGCTGTATGAGCCGTGGCCCATGAAACTTTAACTAGGGGCCATGGTGGCCTATCCTATATCGTTACCAGAAGCACGATTATGGCTAACTCTAACCTTAAATAAAATAAAAACTACTCATGCTAGAGCGCTGCAATTTGGTATGTTTGATGACTGGAGAGTGGATGATCAGCATACCAATTTGCGGCCCTCGAGCCTCTGCAGTTTTTGAGATCTGAGGGCGGACACAAAAAATGCGGACGAACAGACAAAGCCGGCACAATAGTTTTCTTTCAGAAAACTAAAAGTAGTTCCAACTGAAAAACGTGAGACTCATTAAATTTCAGATGCATGCTACGTTTCGAAACAGATCCATGAGCCATGAATCAAAATGCTTCAGCTCTCCGAACTATCAGTCCGATTATGAGAGTCGGTCAGCACAAGAATATTATTTCAAATCTTCTCCGATAGAGTTTGTATTAGACTTCCCAGACCTTTGCTCGGACGCGTTCCGCCTTGAGAAAAGTGGTCAGCACGATTCAGAAATACATTGGTTCAGAGAGATGGAATAATTTCAAAAGTAGCAAATAAGTCCATTCATTCCTTCTCATCTGGATTTCATTTATTCTTTCTCTTTCTTAATTCTCAGTTAATTTTCTCTTCCCATTCAGTTCGACAACCTACTTTATTTTATACCAGTAAATCGTAACATTTAACATCGAAGATGCAGCCAGGAACAAATTACCCATATGTTCAAAAAAGCATTTATTTATAATTCTTGACTGAAAGCATTACCGAAGACATTCTAAGGGGTAAAAATCCTTTTATAAAACTCGTTACGCTTAAGTTTTAAAAAACGGGTTTTAAAAAATCGGATTTAGGTGTACTACTACTGAACACTACGGGGATAGAAGACAAGTCTAGTAACTTAATTTACACAATCAACATTTCATAGATAAACAAACAAAACTGAATTACTTGCGACTTTCAATCCAAGTCACTCAGTCAGCAATTCAGCATTATACGTATCCACTGTCCCAAGGTATGCATAAAAGGGCTTCCCTGACAAAGATCCTTGCTCAAGTACCAGTTCTTTTGTCATGGTAACAGACTTTCAGGCATATTTCTCTGCAGAGAGAGAGAGAGAGAGAGAGAGAGAGAGAGAGAGAGAGAGAGAGAGAGACTCACCCACGGAACAGACTCACATTTATATTATCTAGCCTTTTCTGTATTACAAACTTTTCTGCGTTTTCAAAGCAACATTTTTTTAGGAGACAAAATGGTTTAAATCCATCACAGTGAAAGAATCTGCTCATTTTATCATCAACACCCTCATTTTCTTCATCATCACCTTTAAAATAATAATACTGAGGCTAATCCCCAGTTTTTAGTCATCATTTTTTTCTTATTCTTCAGGCTTCTAACACCATTAGCATCATTATAATAAAACCAAGCACAAAGGAATAAAATATTTTCTTCCCAACGTGAAAATGCAAGAATCTCATCGCTGGAGTCTTAACCCAGTAATCATAACATACGGTTTGTAGTCAGTGATCGTGACATGAGTCATGCATAAATTTTATATCTCAGCATACTAAATTTAGAGTTAGCCCAAGTTCTTACCAGTGTCTTAATCCACTTTGCCAACAGATATTCCTTTCAAGCACTTTCTTCAAAAAAAAAAAAAAAAAACTTGAGTCTGTACTCTCGGTTTGTGTTTATGTGAAGATCCGTGAAGGTAAATCAAGAGCCCTCGTCTAGCCAAGGACCAAGAGAAAAGTGAAAGAGAAACTGAAGGGATAAAAGAGTGAGGCTTTAGAGCGAGAGAGGGGGAAAATTTAATCATCAGGAGCAAACCGCTGATCAAAGGTATCTCGACTATGTCATCACCAGAGGTTTCGAAACCTCTGAGTTGGGAGCTGAATACCTGCAACCGTTTGCCATTAAGTCAGAAAGAGACTTTGGTAAAGACTTCTTCGGTCAAAGAGAAAAATCATGAAAGGTCTCCGCCTCAAGTGTCATGTCCCTTCGAGTGTTTCCTTCTGATCTCGGAATGTGTTTGATATGAAACCATCATTATATCGTAGTTTTCAAAAAACTTTCTGCTCTAATGGTTGCCTTCAAAGAGTCCGTATAACACTGAAGCACATTAGAACGGTGCCGAAGATTAAAGACAAACACATATGCATTTTAAAAACGTTGAAAATTTAGGTGAAAGGTACTGAGTCTTTGCAAACATTCGCCTCCCAAGCTCACAGATTAATATAAACGAGGAACCACGTAATTTTAACGTCAGCAGTTTGTCATTGGAAGCTCAATGATCTTTTCATTCGGACCGCCTCTTCTCAAGGAAACACGAATTCAAAGCACGATGATTCGTTGGTTTATTTCTTACTTAAAGGAAGTTGCTGTATAGACAATTTGATTATTAAGTTTTGCCTTAAAATACAGAGAATAAATACCTTATACTATATTCCATATTCCTTTAACTACCTTTACCTGATAGTCAAAATTATTCCTCCTCTTGCAATATGAAAAAAGGTAAATTGATAATTTGCACGCAAACACTCACAAACTATACCGATACATAAATACATACACATACATATATATATATATATTTATATATATAAATATATATATATATATAACATATATATATTATATATATAATATATATATGTATATATATGTGTGTGTATGTATTACTTTGACTTCCATAAATACATACACACACATATATATATTTATATATAAATATATATATAAACATATATATTATATATATATATATATATATATATATATATATATATATATATATATATATATATATGTATATATATATAAGTGTGTGTGCGTATTACTTTGACTTCCTCTTTCTGCCAGGAATAGCACACGTGAGGAAACTGAATTACGAGGGAGAGACCCTATGAAAAAAATTGCAGGCTTCAGCACAGGATTTGCAATGGCGGTAGAAGGTTATTTCTGACCAGCCTGACAGGAAATCCGTGCTTTCGTGAGTGAAGAGAAAAATATGAAAAAAGTGATAAAGATCAGAATCTCGATCCAGGGTGTAATCTTTTGTGCGAGTTTCTTGGGGCTGAATTTTTTGCTGTAAAAAGTGAGTTGTGCGATCATTCTTCTCGCTCTTCAGCGAATGATCTCGGAAATTAATTCTGAAATATCGTCCCACTGTTCATGTAAGAACAATTGTAACTATATCCGAAATAATAATCACCTTACACTGGGCTGAAAACACACTCACATATATATGTATATACATTACACACACACAGACACACATATATTTATGTGTGTGTGCGTGTGTTGTATGAAAATACAGTGGTATGAGATTTCAAGATTCAAATATAGTTTTACACCCGCACGGAAATTGAGATGTTAGGTACCGGCCATGTACCTAATAACTATTTCAGTGTAAGTTATTCCCAAGTTTAATATGAAGGCGTATCTGTGCTTTAATATTTGTTTATATATATATATATATATATATATATATATATATATATATATATAAATATAATATATACACATACATATAATATATATACATATATATGTATATGTATATATAAATATATGTACGTACATATGTATGTGTATGTATGTATGTATGTATACACACATATATACATACATATATATTAATTTATATTACATCACCGTAATATTTTTTATATTCACAAACTTTAGGCCACAAACGTCGTTCAATATCCAATTCGCTCTACCTCTGAAATAGTACCGAAGGGGAATTATAACAGATATGTGGTTCGTCACCTAGGAGATTCGATCCCCCGACAGAGACAACCTCCGACTTCAGTGACGACTACTCTACCATTCGGCCGAATAGTAGAGCACTTGTCAGCGAAGTCGGAGGTTGTTCCGGTCGGTGGATCGAATCTCCCAAGTGACGAATCGCTTGTTAACCATTATTCCCATTCAGAATTATTTTCGAGGTAGAGCATTTGTTGCTTAATGTTTGTGTGTGTGTATATATATATATATATATATATATATATATATATATATATATATATATATATACTGTATATATATATGTGTGTGTGTGTATGCACGTGCGTGTGTGTTGCATAAGTTTTATAATATCCATTCGGCTAACTTTCATGATTCCTTGTCCCTTTGATATTTCTTGAGAATATGAGAGGGAAAATGATTTGAAACGATTCGTTTGAAATGATTAATGTTCGTATAATTGTCTTAGTATTCTAGCAGTACCAGGAAAACGATGCTATTTCTACTTCATTAGCAAATTTTTACAGCATATACATGGAACTACGCACTAAGCTCTCTCTCTCTCTCTCTCTCTTGCCCGTTCCTTCTCCACGTATCATGTTTCGTCTCCCTACACTCCTCGGCTCTTAGCTGACAGGAAATTAGGTGTCACGGTCGCAGTTCAATCTGTACTTACAAGGCTTCCACCTCTACGGAGCTCCTTTTCACCTTGACACGAAAGGAGACTCCAGGTGCATGGGCAGCAAAGGGAGGAAGCGTAACTTAAAGATAACGAACGAGGAGTCGCAGACAAAGAAATTACCCGATAAGGATGTGTTTTGTTTTTTCTTCTACAGAACCGGTTGTGCGTGCAATGTGCATCGAAGTCAAAGTAATTGCACAAGAAATGAGTAAAGCTGATAAGAAGTAAGTGGATCCATTTTCCTTTCTTCTTTAATCCCTTTTCTGTTTGTTTTCTGGCAACCGCCTCCAACCATTTCTTCTTTCAGGTTTTCCCTCTTTCCCTGGCAAACATCTTTCACTCATTGTGATAATTGGTTCTGTTCAATTCCAACAGCCACAAGAAAAAAAAATCATGCAGCAAAAACGATTTTATGAGTTTTCTTGCACAAACAGATTTATTATCGGGCGAAGACGTCTCATTTCCTGCTGGATGCATATCTTATTCATGTAACCCCTACGGCAAAGGGCATTACTTTCTGTTCTTCGCAGTAAAACTAATACTTTTCGGCACAGGGAACTTTGTACATAAAATTGTGAGGAATAATTAAATATATTTATTCCTCAATAAAGAAAATCATGTACGAAGATGCTAACGAAAACTGTATAACTACCTCGACTATAAAAAAGCAACTGATGTTTCCTGATTGCCGGAAACATAAGAACATTCAAGGACAGACTCAAATTGCAACACTACGATTTTTACAAAACTGGGTAAGCATTATTCGTTGAGTGGTTTTCCAAACATTTTTCCAGTTTAAATCAAATTTTCCAATAACTGTCCTTTATTCAAAGACTGGTCCCTCCCTTTCTTTATATTTATAATTTCACTAATGATTGCTCTTTTATTTTCCTGTCTCCTCAGATAGTCCGTGTTTCGAGATGGTTCGGATATGTAGAAAGAACGGAGAACAAATTGGAAAAATGAGTGTAAAATTCGGCTCGGAAGTGATAGAAGGAAATAAGGGGGGAAAGAAGGAATGGGAAGTAAAGGGCTTCATTTCAGTGAAAAGCGAAAATCATGCAAGATAAAACTAGACGGTGTACTATGTATAAAGGGCGCACACTACTATGACGGAATTTCCTGCACAAGCAGTTCATTCACCACTCAGCGGTTAAAGTATGAATGACCAATGTGGTGTGGTTTTTTTGTCGTATCCAGGCAAGGACAGCGAATAAATACTTATAAGTACGACTGGTATGGCTCAATGGTAGAACTATGGTATCGAGTTTGTAGAGTTCGTGTCATGATTCTTTGCCTACCGACACCAGTCGACCCAAACTGTGACTACCAGCGACTGGAGTCCAGAAAAGGCATGGGGGTAATAACCTTATCTCTGAAGACTTGCTGAAAATTAAAAGTGTTGCCCCTTTAGTGCTTTCCCAATAAAAATAAATGAAACTGGAAAGGCTTATGGTGTATAATATATATGTGTTTCTCCTTTCAGCTTGACCGTCAACGGCGACGCGTTTCTCCGCATTGTAGTTTTTTTTTTTTAAGCTGACCTACTTCTTACGTTTTTGGGGAAGGGGGATACCGCCATTTCCTTGTGTATTTTTTTCTCTCTGCGTAAAGCTGCTTTGCCGAGGGCTGAGGATTGCGGAAATAATACACGAGACTTTGACCACTAACGCTTTGACCGCATGTTTCGCACAGAAATATTCGCTACTACCCTTTCCTTGTGCTGGTCAAGAACACGTAATAACGGAATTATGGGAATGTCTACGGAAAAGAAACAGCAGAAGTGGGGAATAATTAGTTAACCATGAACAAAGAAGGCAAAAACAACTGAAGAGAACAAAGAAATACGTATGTAAAAGAAACAAGTAAATCTTGGTAAAGATTGGACTATCCACTTAAAACTGCAGTAATATAAATATTACTCCCTTCTTCAGGCATTTTTATTAAATGAATTTGGCAACACAGTGTTAAAGAAATAGGTACAAGGCAAAGTAATTATCGTGCAGTAAAATACTATAAACACTATGCTTGCTTACAATTAGATTTTTCATTACCGCCAATAAATATTTGATGGAATATCCCCCTCCCTCTCTCTCCTAAATTTACTTGTTAATACTTTGTCTTAATACTGCAACATGCAACCAACTTAATTACAAGATTACGACGTTGACGTTAGTTCTGGTATTCATATAACACTCACATAAACTGCAATGTTCAGAAGCATTCTCTTGTAGACATGGAACCGTGACAAGCTCACAAGAAACATAAATACGTGCTATTATTATTAATAAGCCAAATTGCAACCCCCTCTACAAAAGCAGAATGCTACGAGCCCGAAGGGCTCAAATTAAGGAAGTAGCCCAATGCCCGAAAAAGTATAGAAATAAAAAATTAACTACTAAAAGCAAGTAAGACGAAACAAATAAACTCTGACTGAGACTTATGTAAGCCTGATCAACCAAAACGCATTTGCACCCAGTCTGTTCGTGTTAAGTTCCCACGATGCAACTACATGTCAAGCAAGAACATTCCATAACTTGAAAACGTGAGTTGGGTAGAATACCCTGAGAAGATTTGAATGCAGCAGATGCTCAGAATTACGAAAAATGTAAACCAGAGATTCAACGATATTAAAATTAAGATCGCAAATTAGCACAGAACTCAAGTTTATAGCCTTCAATCTAAGATGAGCATCAGCGACAGAAGACCAAACCGGTGAACAGTATTCAAAACATGATAGAATAAAAAAAATAATTTTGTAAGAGCAGGCAGGTCTTCAAAAAGATACTCTTAGTATTGGCTTTTTGTGCAACTGAAGAAGACATAGACCAGATGTTTCTCAAAAGTGAATTCATAATCAAGAATGACACCCATAATTTTAGATGTAGTTATAGAAACACTATCAATGAGAATATCTAAGTGAGGAATTCCAGTGTCTTAGAATACACTTGTCACGGATCTTGTTTAACATGTCCAGCGAGTATAAAAATAAAAAACAATACTCAAGTTACATAACACTTTTTAAAAACGAACTTAACAATCATTCCAATAATATGAACATGACTATATAAATAAAAAGCAAACACAATACGTACACAAAATAACAAAAATTTTGAATAAAAACTGTCCAGCATGGAAGAGCCGAGACATCGAGCAAGGCAAAAAACCCTCCCAGCTAGACACTTTCACTGATGGAGGAACAGGAATGATGGTTTTCAAGATGAAGATTTAGTATGAAGATGAAGAATAATAAAAGGGGACAGATAACCTACTGATAAACGACAAGGTAACTTTAGTAACTCTAATTAAGCCTGCCATCACAATATCTGAAAAAAGAATAGAAACAGAGGAAGCACAAATTGACTGGAAACTCGAATTTTGTATTCCTTCAAACACAGGAGAGGAAGAGAAACAATGATAATCATATGAACGTGCAATCAATTACTATCCAAGCGTAATGTTGTGTATCTAAACTTTAGCCTGTTCTTTGTAAATAAGAAACCAGAACACGTGCCAGAGGTTAAATATGTCACTAACCTACATGCCATACTCGATTTTAAACTTACGATGAACATAACAAAAAACTCCGAGTTAACCAACGTGACTAAATTACACGAGTCAAGTCGGTTCCAAATAAGGGGAGTTGAAAGGATTCCTAATCTTCCACGTGCCCTATTTGCTCTAAGAAGAGAGCTAAGACACTTCTACTATACTCTTAATGTGCTGTTAAGGGTTTCACGAAAGTAAGTAGCACTGTGCGTAGTAACAAAATCAGCCTAGCACTGTTGATAACTTGTATATACTTTGGAAGTAACGGAGACTATAAACAAAAGAGAGAGAGAGAGAGAGAGAGAGAGAGAGAGAGAGAGAGAGGATAAAACCAGTGACAATATTGTGCCATACACATACATAACGAGATTTTTAAATTGATATATATATATATATATATATATATATATATACCTTGTGCACTGATCCTGCTTCTCCGGGTCCGAACTACCAGGGGATCACACACTTGGATCTGGGAAGAATCTGAAGATAGATAGACTCATCCCTCAGGCTGTGAAACCTGCCTGATTGGCAATCACATTGTTGAAACCCAGAACATAAGTTAACTTGAGACACAAGTAAGTTGCCTTCTTGATTGCAACCGCCTCTCAGACCATCACAAACTTGTACTCCTTATGTAGGTGAAGAGCCTGTTTCCCCAAGCATTGGGGATAGTGTTGGGAAGGGCTACGAGCAAGCTATGTTAGTGCCATTCACGCCAGTCCTCAGTCTAAAATTATCTATCAGCGTTAATACTGTAGGTAAGCTGTGCACACTACTAGAGAAATGAAACGTCTAAATGAAAAACCCAGAACTAAAGTTGTTTACCTAATCCAGTTACACAAGACAGCATAAGTATATTTTGAGGATTCGACTTTTCCGTGTTTTCGGGGAAATGATATTCACTGGAGCTCACCTAGCTCCAGCTGTGTCATCTCTAGTTCATTAACCTCTTTGGGCTAGTGAGTATGCAAGTCCTGTTCCCCGTCGGCTTAGCAAAATTGTTTCAATTTTGCCCCTATTATAACCAATCACAGGCCTTGTACCATGTACAGCCTGACGAAGGTAAGCACCCTATCCCATAATTAGCTCTTGTGAATTGTGACGGCATAATGCATTGGGGCAATGGCCTTTAGCTCAGGATGTGAAATAAGCTGTAATGAGTTAGCTCAAATTTTTTTGAACTGAGATTCGATTCTGGAATTTGAAATAAACTGTAATGAGTTAGCTCAAATTTTTTTTAACTGGGATTCGATTCTGGAATTCCTAATAATGCAAAACCTATTAACCATCAAATATACATATCCTAACAGCAATTGCAAGTGTTGTGAAAATTTAGTGAAAAATGTAGATACCAGTGTGATAAGTTGCACGTTATCATCAGGCGGTAAAGCGCTCTGTAGACTACACATTTCAGGGTAGCTGTTTCAAACCATGAAGTGAACATCTCATTCAAATTTGGTATGAGGTGAAGTGGCCTACCATTTTTTTTAAATAAAAAAATCTTCAGGTCACACCTTGTGATTTCCTGAAGACTGTTGCTGTCTTTCATCCACCTCGGGCCAACGGCAACTTAAACACTGAACAGGCAAGATCAATACCACAATGCCTAGGCTAAGCTGGGAAAAATGAAAAATCCTTGAACGGGTTTCACAATGTCAGGTTAAGGTTGAGGGTTTGGATTTGCCTACCTCGGCCTTGGTTAAGACGTGGCACCCATGATTGGGGTTAGGTAAGGGAAGGTTAGGTTATAAAGTGTTGCTGTTGAAATAGGGTTTAATTTTCTTTCCTGTACAACGTGCGCAAGCACTCAACATTTCCAAAGTTCTCACCCACAACCCTCAGTCCAACAATGTGCTCCCCCATGGTCGATAAGGGAGGAAAACAAGCTGTTTCTCATTACTTCCCGGTTTTTAGATATCCGAATACACGCCAGGTAGGGGTATGAGTGTGTTAAAGACGTTCTAGATAAGAAGGTTCAGGCAACTCTTCTGGGTTCAAGATATTATTATGTGTATGTTCTCCCCGAACTCTATTTCTGTTCGTTTTAAATAGTCTTCTTTAATTAAATAAGTGTTGCAGTGTATGAAATGCTATTTAGCTTATAAAATTACAATGATAATTGTATTTTTTATATTTATTCACACTCTCTTCTTCTCCCTTTGTCCTTTTTCGCGAGTGATTCGTACCTTCTCAGGAAGAACCAAAACTCAGCTCTTAGTGCTTTTCTAATTTAGCTCTTCAACAGCCTAGAATGATGAAAATTGGCATAGGCTTATCACAGTTTGTAATTGTAATACCCTTCCATAATTTTCAACAATGGTACATTCAAGAGTCAGTGTTTTGTATTTTCAATCTTTAATTTTGTACTTTGTAAACCTCTACGTTTTCGTGTCTTAAATAGCCTTATTCTATTCTCTCTCATATTAGATGGTTCTCATGAGTCCATGTCCAGCGACTGCATATATATTTATACATATATGCATAATATACATACTTATATACACATATATATATATATATATATATATATATATATATATATATGTATGTATATATATATATATATATATATATATATATATATGTATATATATATATATATATATATATATATATATATATATATATAATGTATGTATGTATGTATGTATGTATGTGCGTGTGATTTACACGTATTTTGTTAGCCGTCAGTCCACTAAATCCATTCAGTGCATGCACGAAATATCTAGCATCCATTTACCGTTCCGAATTCGCTGGGAGCACTCAGTGCGCCATGCGTTGAACAACATTGGCCGTAAAATCCTGTTTTTAAAACCAGCAAACAATGAAACGCGCTCTCGCCAGTTTGTGCAATTGACTCCACTCAGCTGATTGTGAACGTAAGCGAAACAATCATAACCAAACATTCTCTCTGCAAATGCGGAGTAAGAGATGCATTTCGTTGCACCACCAAACTTCAATCCGTTATTTAACGGCTACATTTACAGTATATTATTTTTTCTGTTAACGTTATAAAGAGCCCTGCCAGTACCATGGGTTAGGCTAGCAAGAAATACAATAAACTTAAGGTACAACCACCTATTAAGAGAGGAACGTTCCAAATACTAAATACTCTGTTTACATCGGAACGCCCTTCACATTGTTCAATAGTTCATTCCTTACAACTGGAAATTTTTCACCCATGCCATAGGCTCTCGAACTTACGTGATCCATAAATGATCACACTGGACCTTGTCAATCCATTCATGTGGGTCTTCGATACTGCGCGTGTGTTTACTTGCCAGAGGTCTGTCTTTCCCTTGGTTGTCACTACTACCTGGGAGACTGAAGTCTTCCCGGAGAACATGGAGAGGCCCTTGTAAGGTCTGTTTACTGACGGAGATAAAGTAAGCTTAAAATAAACTGTGTTTTGTCTAATTTTAAATATTAGTTGCAAACTTTACATTCCATATATAAATATATATATGCATATGTATATATATATATATATATATATATATATATATATATATATATATATATATACTCAATATATATATATACATACATATAATATATATATATATATATATATGTATGTATGTATGTATGTATGTATATATAGATTAAATATAACAGTAAGTACTGTCTTGGTTTTTCTCTAGAGCCACCCTCATCTGGGGAAACAGCATACACGCGCGTGTGTAAGCCTTCAAGCTTTTTAAAAAGTACGTGACATGGAATACTGTGAGCATAACATAGCAAATAGACAGAACTAACATTTATTTATAAATAACTACCAAGAAAAGGGACTAAAGGAAAGCCTTAAGTCACAACGGAAAATCAAAAAGGTCCCCAGTGAAAATCCTGTTCAAAGGTGGCCAAATACACAATTTGGAGACGAAAAAAAAAAAGTGCTCGTTTTAAAAGTGCCACGATGCCCAAGTTGCGCCGAAACGCAGACGCCGAAATAAAATGAAGGAATCGAACAAAATACGGCAACAAAAGATTCTGAACTGACGAATCCCGCCTGGAATTACCATATTCCCTGAATCGGAATTTGCACTATGCATGCAGATGGTCCGCATGGTCCAAATAATACGGAAATTCTTTCCGTCCGCTGGCAAAAATGCCGATGCGAATTCGTAAATGTTCAGTAGATGCGGAGCCGGATCATTGCAGCGTGCACTTGCGAAAATGGTTATCCCGGTAATTTGTTTTCAATTAAGAGGAAATATGACATGCATTTCCCATTTAACCTTTCCGGGCATTTCGATGATACGGCCGGACTACAAGGCCGCCTTTTGATTAAGGCTGTGGAAATGAGTTGTTCATGTTAATAATGATTCATTTTCTGGTGAGAAAATATTCAGTTCTCTGCAACCTCAATTAGTACTGACTTCCAGTCCTTTTCTGATCTAGTCTAGTTGTGTATACTCGGTAAATTTCAAAATCCTGCAGGAAAATTTCGAAAATATTCTGTCCTCACAATCATATACGACAACTCTCAATGGAACGGGCAAATACGCCCAAAAGGACAAAATCAAGATATGGAATACAAATTTCTTTTGATTTGTGAAGTGTCAAGGATTTGTATAAACTAAGAGCATTACCTAAATTATTTATGTTATAAAAATGGTTACCACTGAAAAGAAGGAACAAGATAATAGCCCACTGAATAAAGACAAGACAAGCAAAGTTTAAGATGTAAGAGACGATGCAACAAAGAAATGAAAAGCAATAAACTGCTTGAGTTTAACACTGGGAAGTTACAGCTGCTACATTCAGCTAGCTTCGGGACAGCGGTTTAAGAAACTAAATTAAATCACACAATTGAATCACCTGCACTGCATTCCCTTTGGAACAGAATGCAATAGAAAATTGAAATGTCGCTTTGATACGCAAAGGACTTTCGGTACCAATAAATAAAAGCAATCGAAAAATAACCGGGCATCACGAAGTAAAGTCAATAAAATTTGATCAATTATTGGGAAACCTCTACAGCAAAAATAAGAAACAAGATATTTCTCGTTATATACAGTGAAAAAATTACTGATAATCCAAAGAAAGAAAACAAAGAATCTTTTTATGCTTTGTAATCGATTCATCCCACAGAACTCTCGAGCAATTTCTATTTGCTTCGTTCACAACGTTGAGTATCTTCCTCTCTCTCTCTCTCTCCCTTCCGTATGTCTGCCAGTCTTCCATTCTGCCTCCTCCCCACCCACCCTCTCTCTCTCTCTCTCTCTCTCTCTCTCTCTCTCTCTCTCTCTCTCTCTCTCTCTCTCTCTCTCAATCTAGTTTTCATAATCCAGGATGAGGTAAAAGTTAGCTTGGAGCATTTGTGGTTTTAGGAGGTTGCAAAGAGGGAATGAAAACAGCGTGTGAAAGATGAAGTGAGAAATTTAGTGAAAGTACAGCGACAGCTATCTGAGAAAAATATGTAGGGGAATACAGGAGGATGGATAAGGAGGTTAAGTAAAAGGTGAGAGAGAAAAAGCAGGAATGTAATGAAAAAGAATGGGGGACGACTTTAGAGAGAATAAGCCACTCTTCAAAGAATTAAATGCAGAGAAAGGTTAATAAGCAAACGCACCTCAGAATAAAAATGTGTTTGGAAAAATGTGTGAAGATGTTGTAATCCAGAATTAATGGAGTCAGCATTTTGTAAATTCGCTGGATGTAGAGGCAAAGCTGAATAATGCAAGGTGGAAACAGGATGGTGTAAGTTGTAGAATGTTTGTGGAAGTGGCTGTTTGGGAGGGCAATTAAAAGGCTGAAGAATGGAGACCCACCAAGAGTTGATAGATGAGGCAGTCCAACCGAGTGATTGACCAAGGTTTGTCAGCTGTCTGCATGAGAAAAAGATAATGAAAGAATGGGTGGGAATGATAATTGTTCATTTGTATAAGGATCAAGGTGATAGGGGAGACTGTAAGAACTACAGGAGTATAACAGTGCATTGTGTACCAAGCAAGGTGTAAGGTGCGATTTTGATTGAGAAATTAAGACAAATGATAGAAAAGCTGATGTGGAAAGAGTAGGGTAAGTTGGGAAAAGACAGAGGGTGTGGGTGGAACAAGGGTTTGTTATGGAATGAAACAGTTATGTGCAGAGCCTGAAAGGAAACAACGTGGATAAAGGTCATTCTAGATTCCACAGAGATGAAATGTGGAGGGTGTTAAAGATGTATAGTATAGAAGATAAGTTTTTGAGATTAATAACGATTTTTAATATGGAAGTAAACCATGTATTAGAATATGTAAGAGGGAGAGAGATTGGTTTGGTGGATAAATGGGCCTCAGACAAAGGTGGGATAATTTTCGTGACAGTTCCGTAAATATTTAGATTGATCGATAATGCAAAAAGTCAGTGAACAATAGATTGATATGAACATGAGTTGGGAATGGAGTGTAGAATGGCTGATTTTTGCAGATGACACAAACTTAATCAGAAATACTGACGAGATACTGCAAAGTCTATTGAAAACATTTTGAAAGTTTTGCAGAATAAAAAAAGTTGGGAGTAAATGTGAGCAAGAAGAAAGATCAATTATGTTAGCATTTGGATCACTTGTAATTCATTATGCATCATTGAAAACCCAATTCCAGAGTCACTTGTGTCCCTCAGACAGGTTATTTATGGCAAGTTTTAACTCATAATTTTGACATTTTGCTTATTTTTTCATTCCTAGTAGTCCGCAATAACATACAAATATTCTTTTAAATTATATCGGAATAAGTAACAGCATAATTGGTAACTTCACAGACAGCATACATAGTAAAATACTGATTATCACAACTCTGGCCCTGGAACAGACAAGAATTGCAAAGGCCTAGTGACTGAAAGCATTAGTATGGATAATGGAAGAATGAAGATTTGTTTAAGAATTTGGGACTAATATATCGGATAGTGAGAGAACAAGTGAGTCACAGAACAGGAGAAGGAACGTAGATAGCAAGTTTGAAGTGTCTATTGAAGCCGCTGGTCATGTGGCCCACTTATTAATTCTCCTTGAAGTACTGCCCATTCTCATGAACTTCTTATACAATCTTTTCTGATACTCCTAGTCATTTAATTTTCTTTCTTTCTTCCTTTACATCTACAGCTGAAAACTCATATGGACAGAGTCAGCAGACTGAAAACCTACGAGGGCTCCAA
>NC_089790.1:34560443-34572943 GCF_040412425.1 Macrobrachium rosenbergii
ACGAACACCCCTTAAAAAAGAGGTTTATTAGAACCACTGGTAAACCTCAAAGAAAACAAAACACGTGGTTTGGAGTAACCTACAATCTTTTACATCAAAAAGAAACTTTCTAATATAGTCCATCATCTTTATAGTTCTAGTGGGAGAGTTGATCGTTATGTAAATGAGATAAAGGTGTGCCTCTAATTAATTAAAAACTTACAAATCTGACGTCTGTTACATAAACAATGTATTCTTAGTCTCAGAGCATCAGATCAGACTAGTCCTTGCAACTTTATAGAAATTACAAGTTTCATACCATTTTCATGCCATTCATGGCCGCCATTTTGAATACAGCAGCCATCTTGAGCTCTTAATGACTTTCTTGTAACCTATTATGCAAATTGCATTTCACCAGAAGTACGTATGTCAAATGAATTTAAGGATATCGTCAGTATACTATGAAATTCATTGTTAATTAAAAAAATCAACCCAATATCAGCTGCCATTCGGATTGGTTATTATGAGCGACAGATTGAAAATTCATGACTGCTCCAAATAAAATTAACTGGGGAATAACTTTGGTTACAGGTTTATCGAATTGGGTGCTTTCATCACAAAAGACACAATGCTCTAGATTTTTTTTCATCAGAGCTGCCCTAATTTTTTATTTGTTTGCTGCCGAAGACATCTTAATTAGTCTTAATTTTATGAACCAGAGTGTATATGTAATTTTTACTAGGATCACTGATGATACTGACTGCTTATTCACACAATAGACCATTAGTCAACGATCGTCATGATACACACAAAACGAAATTATTCACGGTAACTTTGTTGCAAACATTGTTACGAAAACTTATTCGAAATGGAACAGCCGAGAAACGGTTAAATACATAGGACACTTGCAATTCTATGTACTTATCCACGAACAACGCTTTTCAACTACTTTGAAAGGCTACTTTCTTACTTTTATTCAACGGGTATGATTTGGACATTATTCCGAGAAGTTATTTTCAAGCTGTTACAACATCTGCCCCTTCCTTCGCAATTTACAAGCTTCCTAATACTGTTATTTCACACGAATGTAAAAACACCTCTTTAGTATCTACTTGCTTTTTTTCATGTTAGTTTGTCAACAAGGATCTCTTACAAAATAAGCAAAAGAAAACCAGCCTGCACAGCAAGTTTTCACAGAGAGAAGAATATAATAAACAAATAAAAACGAAACAGTCAACAAATATTTCCATCCAAAAGCAGTAATATGAGTCAGAAAAAACTAGGCAATGGTGTAATGAGTTTAAGGTAGCATTAAGAGAATGGTAAAGCTGTGAACATAAATATCTGCTGTTCCTGTATACCATAACATCCACTACTCTTTAGTACTTTATCAATGTCTGTTTACATCAACCTTCTTATATCTTCTTTGGAGACTCAGCTCTTTCATATAACTGAAATGATAAAGAAAGTCATATTTTTTCCATTTTCACTATAGCTGAGACCAACCTAATTTGACAGACCTACCTTTGTTTTCAAAGCATAGCAGGTAGGAGAAAAGACAATGAAATCAGTATAGAAACGAAATCAGAACACACTGCGAAAGAAAATATTAAAAAGGAACTTGAGAGATGGAAGGTATAATAAAGAAGCACGAAATTATTTAAACATGTCTTGCTTACATGGAAACGGAAACAAGGAGTCGCATGCTACCAAAATGTTTTTACGAATCTGAAGGGGAAATAGGCACCAAGAAACGAAACTAACGCACACAACAGGTGCACACACACACACACACTCACACACATATATATATATATATATATATATATATATATATATATATATATATATATATATATATATATATATATATATATATATATATATATATATATATTATAATCACTTTCGTACATGATTCATTTATCACATATTACCACAGGTACACCTGTAGTAAATATGATATATATATATAAATTATATATATTGTTACGTGTGGCCTTTGGCTGATGAGTTTATTAATTAATTAATGTAATTTATGTAGCCCTGCTTTGCCAATAACACACGTAACCTGTCAATTAAAGCTGAAGTTAACCTTAAGACAGACAATTACTTAATTGAATTAGGTTGCCAGCTGGGAAACTACGTGTGGTATAATGGATTGCTCTGTAACAAATGGATTACATCAAACCCCTTTACTTCCCACTAAGTCCCAAGAAAGAAAGAATGTGAGGTGATAGCGAGGATATTACATGAACTTTCGCCAATATCGGACGCAGTCAATTTTCCCTGCTCCCATAAGGAAATATAATGCAAACGAATGTCTGTACTAGTAGATATCATATGCAGTTTTAGTACTAGGAAGGCTATTTCTCTTCCAAACAATGGGATCAAGACACAAGGCTGCCTGAAATTTACTTAAACTTAACTTTCCCTAATTCCTACTTAATGCACGGGAATAGCTTATGCAATTTCACAATATTAATTATTCATACACGACTTCCCTCTGATATGCTAACCTAGATCAGCTACTAAAGATGAAATACAGTGGAAGTTATTTTTTCAAAAACACAGCCTACCCTGCCTAGTAAACAAGACAGGGGAGGAACAAAGGACAGAGATGCTTTTCTGTCTTTGGCTGCTTATACTGGGCTTTTTACTAGCCTGGGCATTCTGAAAAATTGACAGAGGCATCGCCGAATTCATAGGACAGAGCAAAAGAAAGCTTAAAATACTTTTTAAAAAATATATAATATCAGCTACTAGGCGGTTATTTTTTCAAAAATATATTATAGTTTATAATTATATGTATTTATCGAATGATATTTTTACTACATAATGCATATATAATTTTATATTTATAAAAATATATATATATATATATATATATATATATAAATATATAATCATTTTATATATTCATTTATCACATATTATATATATATATATATATATATAGTATATATATATATATATATATAATCACTATTATATATATTCATTTATATATATATATATATTATATATATATATATATATATATATACATATTTTATACATATATATATATATATATATATATATATATATATATATATATATATATTGAAGTTGAAGTTGGTAAATTACAGTCCTCTGCCTCGTAAACATTCAGGTTTCCATTTACGTAGCTGAAAAATTGGAAATCCATTGAACCAAAAGAATAGCCTGAAAAAATGGGGAAAAAAGTTTCCCTTCATCCCCTTTTAATCTTTTGCAGGTCAAGGGAAACCTTCAAAATTCTGGACACGGGAAATATTTCAAACATCCCATTAGTGTTGGGATGTCTGCAAATACTCACGGTGTAAAAATACCATGACATGTGGTTTCGGTCGAACAAACACGAACTTCATATTCCAATTTTAGACCTTGCGTTTGCATCGATGATTACGGCAGACCCGCATCATTTCAAGGTTTACAAAAATGTTTGTTTTAATGTTCTTTCTGCAGCTATAAAGTCACTCAGGCTCTACAGAATTATCCGGGGCATAGTTTACTTCAGAGTGTCAGGCAAGTCTGTCTGTTTAATCAATAAACTTCGAAACAACTAAAGGAATTTTCTGATTATGTAACTGTCCATTCAGCAATTTCTCTACATAATCAAACATTAGATTCTAGAATTTACAAAAGCTAATTTAATTCCTTCATTGCATAACTGATTAGCAAGAGCATTTACTTTTCGTGCGAAATTATATTTCATATATTTAATTCATCCATTTTTGTTTCCCATTAATCACTTGAAATATACAAACGAGTAGTTTGCACCAAAAAGAATGACCAGAAACACAGGACAACCAGTCCGAAAAATATATGGTTCATGGATCTGACTAGGAATTAAAGTACTTTGTTTTTTGTTAGTTTGTCTGGCATTTTCTTTCAATGTACATCCAAATTCTTCAGTCTCAATATATATTTTTATTAATGGTGTTGAAGCATCTCAGTATCAGAAGCCACAAAAGACAGGTCAAAAGTCACTATAACCTTCTACTTTACAAGTCTGTTTTTTACCTTAATTTAAAAAAAAAGTTTGAGGTCAGAAACATTTGCATAAATCACAAACTTTGTATACAAGAGTTTTACAGTTAAATGCCATAAAGCCCTAGGGAAAGTGTTGCACAGGACTCATCCCTGGGACCAGTGCTACTCGAAATGTACGTCAATGATCACCTTCCTGATACATAATACAATCACTTCATAATTTGCACACTACATAGTATACACAGAGCTGTAATTTAACCCAGTTAAAGGTCATAAAACCAAGTGCAGGCGCTGCACAGGGCTCATCCCTGGGACCAATAATATTCCAAAAATATGTTGATGATCACCCATCACTGATACATGATAAAAGAATCACCTCACAATTTGTAAACGACACGGCACACACTGTGCTCAATGGAAAAGGAGAAACAAAAGCCAAACGGGCAAAAACATTAACTAAAGCAAAGCACTAAAATATGATAAGGGAAAACACGCGAGAGTACTTAGCTGTAGCACAACAAACGCAAACAAGGGACAACATACAGAACAACCACACTGAAAAAGTATAACTTATAAAAATTTCATGTTAGACCTATTCTTAAATGCCCGTATTATTCACTGACTTGAATAAGTTAAAGGAAAAACATCAAACTGAAAATAATACAAAACAATGAAATCAGATTCACATAAGAAATAAAAAAAGAACAGAGAAAACATTACAAGAATTTAATAGACTTTAACATCACTTCAATAAGTAAACAAGTTGGAAAACAGAATGTTGAATGGAATGAAGGAAATATATCATCACTCCAGTGTAAAAGTCTAATAGTAAAACAACAGAATATTCCAATTATGCAGTAACATGCCACAACAACGTCGCAGAAGAAAAATAATTCCACACAGAATAGACAAACATAATCAAACCAATTATGTGTTAGTCAACCGCACTAAAAAAAAATGTTGCCGACGATTGGATCCCAGGTGAGCACATACATGCGAAGAAAATTAATAACTACTGAAATTACATCTAAAAGAAAATTGAAAGACCAGTATCAAATTTCAACCTAGAGAATTCTCACAAATCATAACGAATCCAAGGTGGTGTTTGCAGTGAGTAGGTTTGATGAAGGAGGCTCCCGCAAAAACGCTGCCCAGCCTTCCCTTCACTCTTCGTTACTTAACTCAGTGAGGCAGATATTAACTCAGAGATTAAAATCATATCATAAATGTAAGCCACCCAGTGTGGTACAGGTCATAATCATTTAGATCTAAACTGTCTTTCCCAAGCCCCGTAAGGGGGTAGAGCCATCAGGGTGCCATGTATATTACAGAGTGTTTGCAGCGTCCCTTTAGCCTTTACTTCACCTCCATTCCCTCTTCCTTCCTTCCACCTTTACATCCTTGAAGTGTGAAGTATGATTACAGACTGTCACACTTTCACTGGCACATTAAATAGCGTTAACCTTCAAAAAGGGATATTTGTCTTTCGTTTCAAGTCACAGTTTGCTGTTAAGAAAATATGATAAATCTGGCCATATTTCAGTTCCACAAATAAAGTTTTTCAAGCAAACACGAAGCATTGTTCTAGTCCAAATCCTCCTGCGTTTCCATGTTAACTATATATATATATATATATATATATATATATATATATATATATATATATATATATATATATATATATATATATATATATATAGTATATATATATATATATAAGCGAATCCCACAGGAAAAGACAGGCAGAAGTTCAGTAGTACCAGGCGCTTTCACGTTTATTGACGCATCGTCAATAAACGTGAAAGCGCTTGGTACTACTGAACTTCGCCTGTCTTTTCCTGTGGGATTCGCTTATACACTACACTGAAGTCACGTGCATCTACTGTGATTTTTTTATATATATATATATATATATATATATATATATATATATATATATATATATATATATATATATATATATATGCAGGAATCAACGTATGATACAGAAATTATTCTGCATCCAATGATCTAAAAGGATGTAGCCTAAACTGCCGTATTCTGATAGCTTTTTGGAAGTGTGTTAATCAACTTTTGAATGCCTGCATGAGTTGTATATCTTCAAGAGTTCTCTGGTCAACTGCATTTTGAAGTGAATAAATACACTGTACTAGTGGCTGAAGTGTTTTGAGAATCTTGGACAAGAATAACTCCAGAGGCTTCAAGCTTCCCTCTCCCACTTCCCATCAAGTTTGAGTTACCGACTGACCTTGCCAGTTCTCCCCCCGACCCCCCCGTCAACAAAGCTAATTACTCTGGACGATTATAACGAACTTTAGCGTTACCTCAATCTAAAGGGAAGCGGGAGTGGGTGGTGGGTTGGGTGAAATTGCAAAATTCACTAGAACTGCACGTGGATTATGGTGGGCATCTAATATTTTCCATTTTCACATTATTCCTAATCAACATGTTTAGCCTATTTGTTGTACACACACACACAAATATATATATATATATATATATATATATATATATATATATATATATATATATATATATATATTCTCGTGACATTGAGATCTTCTATCATATCTGGCCTGAAAGATTAATGATTATAGGTTGTGAAGTGACAATAGTTACTCCAGATATTGTGTTTAACTTTCAAAGCTTTTCTATTCAATTTTCTTACAGCTGTTTCGTTTATCATCATAAAAACGTTGATTTGCATTTGACTCAAATCATCGACATATGGCCATAGGGTGGCTGGGATACTTAGGAACACATAAAACTTTTTCCCATAATGTGTTTAGACTGTTAAACAGTTTATCCCCTTGCAGTTAGCCATGAGAAAGCATCCCAACAGAATAAGTATGGACTAGCATATTTATACATGAACACGCACAAATACACACACACATAATATATATATATATATATATATATATATATATATATATATATATATATACATACATACATACATGCATATCATGTTTGTGTGTGTGGGTATGTATATCTACTTATTTCACCAGCAAAATACGATTCTCAAGTCGGGACAAAGTGATAAGGGCACAATGCATTAAAACCACTTTCTCCGTTAACTGAAGCAGGTAAATTATGCATCTGGTAGTATTGTGTCGTAGCCGAGGTGGAGCCGTTTGTAGGGCAACAACTGCAGTCTAAATAATCTCCCACCACATCCCTTGTAAGGAAAAAACAAGAGCATGAAGGACTAAATAAATAAATAAATACACACACACACACACATACATATATATATATATATATATATATATATATATATATATATATATATATATATATATATATATATATATATATATATATAGAAGAATCAGGGGAAAAACAGACCCGACAAACATCTCAGGTTAAAGAGGTAAAGGCATGCATGTAGGTTTCTTTCGTTTGTTTATTTTCTCCCCGTCTTTTTAGTCACTTTTTAGCTCTGGCCTTGGTAGGTGTTCCTTTCAAGTTCTCGTTTTAATTTTTGTATTTGTAAATGTTTAAAATTTTTTAAATTTTTAAAGAAGTTTTTCCCATTGTACAAGTGACATTTTAAGTATTAATTTTATGTAATTTTCCAGCCTTGAAGATGCATCATGTGATGTGAAACGTTGGCAGAATAAACTTGATCTTGTTAGAGACATGCATGCCTTTACCTCTTCAACCTGAGAGAGATATATATATATATATATATATATATATATATATATATATATATATATATATATATATATATATATATATATATAATATAGTATACAAGTTTGTATCTGTACGAAAAAGTAAACTGATGTAAGAGAAATATAGTATAGACAGACAGCAGTTGGGATCCAATTAACAAAGTAAAGGTCTATTGTTACCCCCAACGAGCACACCAAATGAAGTTATTGCAAAAACAACGGCCGACGTTGAGGCAACAGTGACCACATCATCATCATCCAGCTGTCAGGAGAATGGTCGGGAAAACTATTTTATTATTATTATTTATTACTATTAAAGATAAATTGTTCAACCAATCAAATTGTCTGGTCATGCTTTTAAACTGACTGTATTATTCTCTACAAGGGAATATAACTGTAGATTTCCTTTGTTCGATATAATAATCATTTTCCATGACAATGCCGTTACAATACTTTTCAGACAAACTGAATGTTTATTGTTTAAAAGAAAACTTCCACAAAACATTCGGCCACCAATGATTCTCCGTGTATTTATTTGCATAGCAGAACTGTTTCATTAATTATTCGTTAAGGGAGTTTCTTTGTCTGTATGACTCTGTTCGACGATATGTCAAAAGAATAAAAGTTTTAAAAAGATCATTAAAAATACAATATTCATATGCGGCATACAGCATACATTCAAAAGAAGAATAATGTTTTTTTAGTAGGGTTTTTATTTTATGTATCAGCAAAGTAATATTTTTATCTCCCAAAGTAAGAAAAATAATGTATATCTGTTTCTTGACCTTACTATTGCAATGCTTATTTAAATAAGGTGAATTAACAGTATTACGTAAGACAAGTTTATTGGGTTTTATTTCTTTTCCCTGGGACTCATGTAAGCCAAACCACAAGACCCTCTTTGTTGCATATAAGAATCTGGAGATTTCCATAACCATATTTAACAATTTTATTTACACATACACTTAATTTGAAATAAAAAATATCATGGAAATGAGCTTCACCCAGATATCTGTTGCTTTTCAAGAGCCTTAAGTATGTCATTCAATCCCTAAATTATTTCAATTTTTCTAATCATTAGAATAACAGGTCAAGCGTTTGGTGGGTTTTATTCCTCTCTTGATGGTTTATTAACACAATATCTTCAGATGTTCAGAGCCCTGTTTAATCTATCATTACCTGAATGCTAATTTAGATATTCAGAATATCCGATCCCTTCAAGCGTTACGTACTGAGACCTGATGACGTGTGAAAACAATGGCAGGAAATGCCATGCTATTACAGTAACCATGTAACAAGGTCAAGAAAAGCTACATAGCTTTCATTTTCGTAGAGTCTAGTTCACAGTCTCCTTGGTTTTTTTTTATTTTAAGCTTTCTCTTTATTTCAAGCATAAAACGTAAGAAAAACTGGTATCTTTATTAAGCTGCAAGACTATGATTTCAAGGTGGTCATTTTGCGAGCGAGGATACCATTGGCCTTATGACCTAGTGCGGAATGTGCCACACCAAGGTGACCAACTTTTTCTGCAAAATGCTTAAATCCACGTGATGCAGCAAGAAACTTCCGTGATTTGCTTCATTGCAATCAAATGAAAAGTAATGGCATAGTGCATATAACACGCAAACGGAAGCACGATCATATTTCAGAACAGCCATGTTTTGGCCAGGCCGCACCCAATGAGTCCCGGTTTCAGCAAAGCCACGGACGAATTAATGAAAGAATTCTGTTTCACAGCAAAGTTTCAGGTTGAATTACATATAGTGTGCTGTCATTTCATTTTTAACATTAAAATTGTTCACTGAATATGTCATTATATATATATATATATATATATATATATATATATATATATATGTGTGTGTGTGTGTGTGTGTGTATATATATATATATATATATATATATATATATATATATATATATATATATATATATATATATATATATATATATATATATATATATATATAAAAGATCCTCACAAGAAAATAAGAGGAGATACCAAGACTTTCGACTTTTATTCAAAAGGCATCTTCAGTACATGAGAAACTGATATTCTTCATCCACATGACCTTTTCTTTTAAATGTAAATGAACATATATATATATATATATACACACACATTTATACACATTGTGTATAAATATATATATATATATATATATATATATATATATATATATATATATATATATATATATATATATATATATATATATATATATATATATATATATATATATATATATAAATATATATATATATGTGTGTGTGTGTGTATATATATAAATTAATAGCTGATCACAGTTAAAAAAAATACTATTCAAAAGACCCATCCCTATCCAGACGTTTTGGACTCACCATGAAGCCCAGAACACTCAAACAGTTAAGGCCTGTATAGTGGTATCGCATAAAGGAGAAGGCCTAAGAAAAGCCGGAGAAATTAGCCAACTGGAAACTGAGTGCAAGAAGGAAAAGATGAATTTCATCCATTTCTTGAGAGGAGAAACAGTATTTTGGACGAACAAGTGAAGTTAACTGTAACATGTATAGGATTTAGGAGACACGATAGCCGAAATGAAATACCAATAAAGGCAAAGAGCAATCATACATCTTAGAATCTGAAAAAGAGGATAAGATAATAGAACCTGAAAGACTCAGATAGGAGAATTCGGAGTAAGACGACATGGAACGAATTGGTTAGCTGATAGAACAGAGAATGGGGAAGGGTCCATCCCTGGCTAAAATAAACCCCCTTTTCGAAGACGTTCGTTTGGCAATGATGCTTCAGGGTGAGATCACTTCAGATCGCTAAAAGCCACAATATATATATATATATATATATATATATATATATATATATATATATATATATATATATATATATATATATACATACATATATACATATATATATAAGTTTATGACTTACATACATATATATATATATATATATATATATATATATATATATATATATATATATATATATATATATATATATATATATATAAAATATCTAATAATAAAATAAATATTACGTAAATACTACAAAAAATATTGTATTACATTGTAACAAATAATAATATTTCATGAATCAAATTTTGCGTACCATGAAAATCCTGAAAACCTACCAAATTCTGCTACTGATGTAGAAAAGTTTTCTGTTAAGAACTGTAAGCCAATATTTCTTAACCAACACATAGCAGTAGCAGACGATCAAATGCGTCGTCCGTACAGTAGAGAGCTAGCGTTTTTCACACGGCGCAGAGTCAAGTCCTTCGCAATGAAGTACTACAAACCCAAGCTCGACAAGGGTTAAACGAAGGAAGGTGTACGGTAGGATTTTGACCGAGGACGTCAGACAGATGACAGAAGGATTGCTATAGGAAGATCAGAGTGGTGTTTGACATACTTGTCAAACCTACTTGTCAAACCCCACTCTGTATATGTATCTAACGTTTGTGATGGACATTTATGTGGATTATATGAGACTAAAAATAAAATGCTGTGTATGGCATACATGGATCTAGATAAAGCTTATGGAAGAGTCAAGAGAGGTAATGTGGAGGGAGTTTAGATATATGGTATAACTGTTGAGCTATTGAAAAGAATGTGATTATTTCCTGAATATATATTGACCTTAGCAATAAATGAAACGACTATGATCAGGTAGTTAGTTATTTTTTTCGTATTCATTAACGGTGAAATCTGCAAGATATCGTTATGTGGTATAAAGACTGCGTATGAATCTGCGTATGTCTAAAAGACACAAATGTTAAAGAAAATACACACTACTTTAAACAACTTAAACAAGGGACCTGTCTTAATTTATATATAAATACAACAAATTACTTAAAATCCCACGTGTTACATAACATATAAGATAAATTTTACACGAAAATTGTTTAAACATGTTGTGGTGACTGAAAGAGGGCACAACTTTGCGGGAAAGGATAAAAAGACCACTCCTAACTTTTCTTATATGCGTGTTCTTCCTTAAACTCATAAATATGGCATTTCCCTCAGGCTTATTCTTTCGAGCGTTAAATCTTTTATGTAAAATCATTTTGGAGAGGTTCGCAGGTCCCCAGACTCCCTTCTTGGGAGCCTTCTTTACCCTTTGTATTAGACATCTTCAAAGAATTTTGGTGAAAAATCTAACATTTTCGTTTTATGAATGAAATCACCAGTTGTAAATGTTCCCAGAATAAATTCGCTAAGATATTTCATGTCAGTTCAGGAGTACTCTTATTCTCATTTACAAGAAAAAAAAAAAATCTTTGGATTCTTAAGCGGGAGTACTTCAGATTCTTTTTAACGATCATGCATAATTTTTCACATTCACATTAACCCTTACACTACCCACTTATCCTTAAGCTTTAAAAAAGGTATTGAACATGAACATGGGATTTCATGAAAAAGAGTAGGCGGCATATGTAATGTGGCAGTCTTTTATATATATATATATATATATATATATATATATATATATATATATATATATATATATATATATGTGTGTGTGTGTGTGTGTGTGTGTATGTGTATGTATATATATATATATATATATATATATATATATATATATATATATATATATATATATATATATATATATATATATATATATATATATATATATATATATAAATTAAGCTAAAAATGTCGTTTAAAATCCAATTCGCTCCATTGCGGGAAAATAACCGAAGGGGAATTATATAAGTGATAAATGTTTTGGTACCTAATTGACTCGGGCACCAGACTGTACCCATCATCGACTTCCAGACGACGTTCTAGACTACTGGGATGACAAGAGAG
>NC_089790.1:34582943-34607943 GCF_040412425.1 Macrobrachium rosenbergii
ATATGAGATTCATCCCTTGTGATTAATTACTATTGAGAGTTTCTTTAGTGTAAGATTGTTATCTGGATACTTATTTTCCAGACGTGTGTATACACCTTGAGCCCGGAAATTTCCTCTTGCTTGGAGAAGAATCTGCATCGTCAGTGCCAAGAAGCCTCAGTTCAACATGCACTGAATTCAGCCACTTCATAAAAGCGTCTGAAGAGGCTTATTAAATCTATTGCGATCATTGCATTTAGCACTGTGGTATCTGTCCTGATTAGGACCAATATTTTGAGCTGCTATTAACTCCTGTAAATAATCCATTTCCTTTTATGTTACCTTTGTTGAAACTAGTTTTCAGTAAGTTTACTTAATTAATCTACGTGGTTGTGTAATAACTTATATTTTGTAATACTAGTTTTCAGCTGGCAACCTAATCCATTTCATTATTTGTACTTTAAAGCTTTATTTGGCCTTAACTGGCAGAATTACGAGGGTCTTAGGTAAAACAAGGCAACACTACTCCAATTAATCAGTTATTATTAAAGTAAATAACCGACTGACTCACGTAATATTGGCGACGACTTGCTACAGATCTCAGTAATTAATTAGCCATTAGCTGTTGCTAGCTATCCCACAGATATAAAGAACTCATAATAAATTATCTACAAATTAATCAAAAGCTGAAAGTCAGATCAAATTAATTCTATGCGATATCTCCCAAGCAAAGAAGGATACAGGCCAAGGTAAGTAATATTAATATCATTGTTATATGAATAAGATAGAGTAGGTAGGAAAGTGTGCAATAAGTGTATTCAATTTACAATTTACGAATAGGAGAAGTTAGGAAAGCTACCATGCAGTGTTTGAAATATCATCTGTCCACATTCCTTTCAAGGACATTAAGTTGAGCTATTGAGTCAGATTTACTATTTTGCTATTCGCCGGACAACAAGTAATGCATGATATTAAATTTTTTAACTAGTTAGCTTAGTGCATGACAAAGAAAAGGAGAGCATGTGTGCCCAGCGTTTCTCTCATAGGGTAGGAAGGACAATTTTGTAAGTTCATAGGATATAGGACAAAGAACAGTTGGCAATCCTAAGAGGGAGACCCTTGAATAAGCGTGACAATGAGAATTACTTTCACTTGTGCAAAAATCATATTAAATTTCACTTGCTTTTTCCATTAATAACATAAATAACTGTATCAGTGTTTAATTTCACAATTTACCTTTTACATTAGTGTAAATCAAGCTAGTAAGAAGGTCACGTGTTCATTCCTTTGTATCGCAAAGGGCCCCAAAGTGAGCATGGCCGCCAAGTGCAGGGATTAATTACATTGCGTAAAAAAGGAAAAGAAAAATCATAACAAATTCGTTTTCCATCTTTCATAACGTAAAGTAACTTGTGTTTGTGGTGTTTTACGTTAAAACTTGCATCCCCACATCAGCCTCAGTCATTTTGTAAGAGGAATTCGAGTGTTTTGTTCCCTTCGTATTATAAAAAAAATCGCGAAGAGAGGCAGGAGATTTGTATTCCTCAGCTAAGGAACATCACGAGCAACCGCTCTCTTAGCCATCAGCCGTTCGCAGTCATGTGATCCATTCGCCATCTTGTTGGTTGCCAAGCGAACTATAGCCACCATCTTGAATCTTCGGTGCGGGTATAAACGAGACACATGTTTGTGTTTACCTGTGTGACGTCACGAGCAGCCATCTCACTCACTCAGAGAACCTTCCACTCATATGCACTGACTAGTAAACTACTGTGTCATGCACTATCGTACTCACAAATCTTTATAAAAATACTTCAATTAAAGGGAAAACTAGGTAGACATAATTTTATGTAAATGCTTCAAAGAAAGTTAGCCAATTAGTTAGGAAATATAAAAGAAGTTCCTATACAAATTTACATTCTTTGCAGGGAAATATAAAGAACCTCAGGATAATTTAATGATACGTACAGGTACATAAATTCTAGAATTTTTCCAAGAATTAATAAGAGCATGGTGTAATAGGGCATGCTAATATTGGCAGATAACCCATTACATAACACAGCCAAATTAATCAGGGTATTCAAGATTAGAAAACCTGCTAGTATCCATTTAAATTTTCTTTCTTTCTCCTTTCTCATTTCTCACGTAGTGCGAACTTTGCCTACGCACTTGTGTACTAGTACTTGCTTCAATTTTTTCCATTTTCTCCACTTTTATCAAGTGCTTTGGGTAGCTGAGAGCGTACTTGCACCGTCTTCACAGAAAGAATGGGCCAACATTAAGAGAAACACCTCTGTCCCACAGATAGCTGACGATAAGTTAAGAATTAACCACAGTTATTGAAAACTGTCCACCACGAGTGGGGTCTATTTATCCAGACTTAAGCCTAAAGTCTTCCTCCCTCCTCATGAAAGGAAGTAGCACCGCTTGTACTAGGAACTAGTCACCTATGAGTGCCAAAGCAACCAAAATTGATTCTCCTTTTCCACAGTGCCACTAACCTGAGGCACCGTCATAACCAACTGAAGCGCTTACCTATCTGTTTCCTCTTACCTTTCCTTTTTCCTCTACTTATTACTTACACTCTGCTTGGGCAGAGTGCATTTCCCTTTAGTACAAGTAGTTGTAATCCAAAAGTGTTGATTCCTTGGAACACACCAGCACCTTAGTGCCAACAAGAAAAGTCCTGTGTGACTAAGCAACTGCACCTGTCCCTCGAGATACAGAGTGGCACCAGTGTGACCTCTGCAAGGCACACTCAGTCACAGTGCCATCTTATTGAAAAGGTGCCACTCCTGTGAAGTGTCACCACAGTTAGGGCCACTTCCCTAAATCACTTTCTTTCCCTGACCAACAACCCTACCTGTCCTAACCTACCAGGACTATGGCGACCAAACTCTACCAAGCCTTCATGAACCTGGGAAAGGAGGTGGGTCTCACGGGAAAGGACCTTGCCAATTGGATCAAAGAACAGCTGGATGACTTGGCCAAGAAGGAGGGGGAAGAAAGAGCAGAACAGAGGAAGTATGACGAAGAACAGAGGCAGCTGGAAGATGCAAGGGAAAAGAAGAAAAGACAGCATGAATTAGCTCGCAAGGAAAAGGATCTCGAGCTGGAGAAGGCTCGAAAAGTAAATGCCGGAGCTCTGGCTGCCCGACAAGCCTCTAACCCCACATCTGCTGCTCCAAATTCTCCAATAGCGAGTGTTAATTCCCTAGTCCCCTAGTGGGCTGAAGAAGAGCCAGAGGCATGGTTGGGGGAAACAGAGACCCTCTTCGTTAACTACAACACCACCGAGATGGAGAGGGTCTTAGTGCTTGCCAAGCACATGGATGATAAAGCTAAGGCAGCCCTCCACTCACTGGGGAAGATTCAATGGGGCAACATGGTAAAAGTTCGTAGGGTCCTAACGATAGCCTACGAGATAACATCGCAGAAATGGAGACAGTGGTTTCGAAGTCTTGCCAAGGAAGTCAGCTGGTCCTGGACCAAATGGGCCTGTCACAAGACCCAGTCCGGTACATGCTGGTTTGACTCCCTGTCTTGCACCACGTTCAAGGACCTGTTCAGTCAGACCATGCTGGAGGATCTCATCCAATGTGTCCCTGGGCCCCTTGCTGTGTATTTCAATGACAAGCAGCCCACAACACTTATGGAATCCTGATATATGGCTGATTCCTGGGAAACCTACAACCATTCTCACAGCACATCTCAACGGGGCATAGTGCCACCCGGGGACCTCTCGGGCTTGACTTGCTCAAAGAACGGACTACCTGGTAAGCCCACGTGCACCTACTGTAAGAGGGTGGGGTGCACAGAATCCAATTGCCGCTACAAATTGGGCACCAACAAGCAGCCTCCTCCCAATAACCAGAACTCCTCTCCATCCATTTCAACTCAATCTTCTCCACCAGCGGTCACCACAGGTAACCGAGCCCCCACAAAGGGCACTTGTCGTTCTTGTGGTGCTTCTGGCCACTATATTGCTGGATATCCGGCCTGCCCAAATCATGTTCCATCGCCCAAGTTCGTCAACTTGATAAGTACCACGTCCTCCTCTGGTGGATCTTACTGCTACACCTTCTCCGGGAGACCAGGAACTGGCCTTCCCAGACACAGAGGTTGAGACCATTCTTGCCCCGGCTGTCACAGCAGCCAGAGTAGGGAGCTCTCCAGTAGCCTCTGAGGTTACCCTGGACTTCATGCCCAACAGCCCTCCTGGCCTTCCCCCAGAGTCAGTGTCCTCATCACCTCCTAGGACTGTCATAGACAGGCCTTGGAGGAACCCGAAGGAGAAGACAGCCGAGTAGTTGCGAGAACCACAAGCTCACCCTGGCACTTGTGCCTCCTTGGCACAGTGCCTTTCCATCTCAGAGTGATCCTGGCTCCTGCCCAGAGGAGGTAGCCAGAGTGATCTCTGTCTTAGTTACATCCTAGACCAGATACAGCAAGAAGTAGTAGTACCTTGTAATTTTAAGTTTGTAATTAGCAGAAGTAACTTTGTAAGTATAATTTGTTAATCCAGTAATTGTAACTATTGTGCACAGAGCCAGTGAGCTTATGACGCTCATGGCATACTACCTCAATTGAGGAAAGCATTTTCCATATAAAAACCCATCTAAAGAACCTCAGGTTACTCCTTTGTTTACTATGACTGTACATTCTAGTGTAAGAAATTGTATACTTGTAAGAAAATTGTAACTTAGATAGTTCACTGTCATTTAAGTTGGTGCTATGGCAGTGTTCTACTAGGTTATGTAATAAGAGATACAACTGAATGTACCATTTGTCTAGGAATAAATTTCACTATCATTAGAGGCAGCAAGTAAATATCCATAGACACCGCTGAGTAGTGTTATGAGTCCTTTAGTAAGCAAATTATTACAACTCATATCCTATTCTTGCAGTAAGGTAGATCCTTAGCTAGCCACATTGCAAGGGCAAAACTTGTTCATGGAAAAGAGTAAAGTAATCGAGGCAAACAGCTTGCTTAGTACAGGCCGTCATGCCCGAAAGGGAGTGAATGCCTTCTTAAGGGGGAAGCTATTATAAATATTACTGTTCGACATCCCTTCCTTGCCTCTTAGTAGAACAGCATAATAGTGAATTAAATTTCTATTAAAGCTAGGAACACAATGTAGATTTCTCGCATGAGAAAGAGTAAAACAGGAAGAAGCAGGAGTAGTTTTCAAACTAAGATCACCAACCGACAAAGGGTGGGAATTTTAACTCATAATGTCATAAGGAGGGATAGGTTTTGCTAGGCCAGACCTTAGATATACTGTTCCTAACACCTACTTTTCTTTGACCTATGTACTGGCGAGCCTTTGTCATTTTCCAGACGAGACCCGAAACCAAGCCCCAAAGTAGGCGTGGGGCGAGGAGCCTGAAGCAAGCAACCGAAGCCAACCCCACATCACCAGACTCTCAGCCCAGCTATGATCAAGGACGGATGCGCTCAGGGCTTTCTCTGGGCACTCTTTGTTTCTCCCCACTTTGTCTCCATCCCATAGGGCAGTTGTTATTCCAAACAGACCAAGGAACCTTAATGCAGCTGCACACTGCATTATTTAACCCAGCAGTAAGTCAGATTGTGAAAATTACTCCAAGTTTTCTTTCCCTTCAACTGAATCTCTCATTTTCATTGTTAAAATTTTCATCTCTTAAGCAGTCCCTAACTAAGAACCCCTAGTAAAGCATATCCCATTTATGAAGTCATATTTTATGCGTTCATTGTTGTCTAGTAAAATCACATAACTTACCCTCCATGGTGTTAAAAGTACTATTCTTGATATGAGATTCATCCCTTGTGATTAATTAATTACTACTGTGAGTTTCTTTAGGCCAAGATTGTTATCTGGATACTTATTTTCCAGACGTGTGTATACACTTTGAGCCTGGAAATTCCCTCTTGCTTGGAGAAGAATCTGCATCATCAGTGCCAAGAAGCCACAGTTCAACATGCACTGAATTCAGCTGCTTCATAAAAGTGTTAGAAAAGGCTTATTAAATCTGTTGCGATCATTCCCATTTAGCATTGAGGTATCTGTCCTGATTAGGACTAATATTTTGAGCTGCTGTTAGCTCCTGTACATAATCCATTTCCTTTTACGTTAATTTTGTTGAAACTAGTTTTTACGTTAATTTTGTTTGAAACTTTGTGTAATAAAGTAACAAACTTATTTGTCCTTTAGAGCTTTATTTGGCTTTAACTGACAGAATTACGAGGGTCTTAGGTAAAGCAAGGAAATACTACTCCAATTAATTAATCAATTATTAAAGTAAATAACTCGACTGGCCCATTTAATGTACATATACATATATATATATATATATATATATATATATATATATATATATATATATATATATATATACAATTTATCACATCACACATATATATATACAATATATATGCACATATAATGTATATTAATAAAGAAAGCAATTTATACTGAAAAAGTAAATTTACAATGGAAAAATGTGCGGGACATCCAACTAAATTTACATTTGTTGCATTATGGGATCGTATGTCCCAGGGAAGGACCATAAAACTGGTACCTGAGAAAGATGAATGTGGTGGTTCTCAGCCGTCGAGAAAAAGAAGAGGAAGAGGCGAAGGAAGGAGAGAGACTAGTGAAAACCCTACAACATCATTTTGGTGGACTTGAGGCGATATTTCGTCTTTCAGAAGATTTCCAGCGTCGGTAAAAACATTTCTTTGTTATTTTACTGTCGTTCCTTTTTATCAAACGTTAAATCGCTTGCTTTTCGACTCACTGCCGACTACGATATTTGGTAAGATTTTCTATTAAGAACTAGTTGCATTTTGAATGCACATTCATCCTTGGATATACGTTTGTTCAAGACTACTGTAGCTACGGTTAAATTAGTCTTTTCACTGTTTTAGACATTTCGTTTGACACACTTAAAGCCTCCACACATACAGACCTCCGCTGATACATTCATATTCACATACATACATATTTTTCATCAACTAACGTAGTTTTCCGTAAGACTCTGTGGTGAATTCAAGGAAAACAAGACAAACATGAACATTGAGGCAGCCTTACGAGAGCGCTGTATACTAAATATCGGTGTCACCAGCAGCACTTCTCCCCTCCCACCTTAAATACACTACGTCTGTCAGTTCTATGATGCGAACATGGTAGTGCTATCTGGGTGTAGGACCTTGTAGTTTCTCACATCATCAACCCAGCACTTTCTTGGTGTAACTCTCTTCTTTCCTAACAACACTTGTGTTCATTCTCTTAATACACAGATGTGTCTCCTCAGTAATGCTACCATTTTTTCTCACAATTTGAAGCCTTCTTACTTCGTATATCCTACACATGCAATTCATCACCCTTATCGTTCACACTCGAGAGCGCCGCTGCACTTGCCTTCATGTAATCTCCTCTCACAACTATATGGAGTTCCTGCCTCCTCCATTGCTTTAGCTATTTTTGAAGTCAAAATACACTCATGCTTAAACATTCTATTCAACCGAGTATACTAAATTATTTTCCGTCATTCAGTATCATAACCTTTCCTAACTTTCAACTTTTTTCTTTTTACATACGGTACAGCAATTGCTCAAGCGTGTTAGAGCTTATGGGAGGAAACGTAAATGGAAGAGGGATCAGTGACTGTGAATATTTCGAGTAGAAAAAAATACATGATTTTTCTCCTCTTTTGGATATACAAAAAATAAGAAGCCATGGAATGTGCAAGAAAGTGGAGCAAGTTTGTGGAATTGTAAATTGAATGCGTAATGGTTATGTTTGTAAATAATCCTGTGTTGATTGATAATGAAGAGGCACTGCAACTTCTCTTCATTATCAATCAACACAGGATTATTTACAAACATAACCATTACGCATTCAATTTACAATTCCACAAACAAAACACCACTTTCTTGCACATTCCATGGCTTCTTATTTTTGTATATCCAAAAGAGGAGAAAAATCATGTATTTTTTCTACTGGAAATATTATCAGTCACTGATCCTCTTCCATTTACGTTATCTGAAAATAAGCTCTAACACGGAGGTAGAGCAATTGCTATTGTAGCAGTTTGTAAAGTATCGTGATACCTTATGAGATTTCTTTTTGCACACTTCCTACACAGTTCCCTAATAATACTTTTACCTTCAGTTATCTCATCATTCTGCTCTGACTGGACTTCTATCTTCTTCAGTCAACAGTCCTTTGAAAATTCAGTGAACCTGACAAGAAATTACACTCTCCTCAGATGGCATTTTCCCATTTGCATTCTCAGTCAACCAGCCTCTGCAAGCACCTGTCTATGAAACAAGTGTCACTGCCTGTCACCTTTTTCTCTGTCCCTGGTTCATTCTTCTCCCACTTGGTTATAGAAGAACTAAAAGAAGAAATCCAAAACAGGAAGGATAAAAATGTATGATATTGTTCCTCATGAAAACTGTGAAAAAGAAATTAAAAGAAAAAATAAAGAGATTAATAATAAGATATTGACGAGATATATATATTTATGCACATAACACGAAAAAATGAAGAAAATGAGATAACTATGCAAATTTCGATAGCAGAAATAATAGATTTTCTTCAGTCACTACGGGATTACAGTACTAGTTTCTCCTCTGACGCCATATATTCATTGTCTTTTCCGTCTGAACCATTAAGAACTTTAATTGTCCCATAAGCCATCACTCACAATGGAAAAGGGCCACGTTCATAGGAGTTTTCAACTAAAACTGTTGTAGCTGCAGAATTACGTTGAATCTTCAAGAGAAGGGGAAGGGAAAACTACCAGTTAACTTTGTCAAGAAAAGAAGGGTGAGAGTCGGGAAGGGGTGGTTCTCAGCTCGGGAAGAAGTGAGCTTTGAAGAATTTCATCAGAAAGATCGGAGATTTTTAAATAATCAACGGACTCGACTCCAAAGATGAGTGTTTTGTAAATGCTCTTGAGCTGATATTTGCGCTTTCAGAAGTTCTCCACTGAGAACATAAGCACCTTTAACTATCTTGAAGCATTTTCTGTTCGTTCCACGAAGCAAAGAATTATAGTTAAATAACTTTCTTTTTTTTTTTATTTAAGGATACAATATTAGACCTAAAGATGTTTTCATAACTGAAGAATTTCTTTATCATTATAAAATATTTCATCCAGACCATAGAATAATGTTTCTACTACTAGACAAAAGGATTCGTCTCCATAAAAAAAAAAAATGGAAAAGGACAACTTGCAAGAGGTTGGAGAGCCAAAAGGAAGAGGCCAAACAAGGAAAATGCAGGTACATACAACTACTGTTACACAGTGCATGAAAGTGTGTTATGATGAAGTCCCAGCATACCTTCATCGCATTATGCCAATACACTTCCTCAAATAATTCAATAACTTGAAAGCAATGTAATTCGACAGCGTTGCAAAGTTGCTGTAGCGTGATATGCCTGGTTTACCATTCCTCATCTCTGGTTAATACCAGATAAAACTGGTGACTGTATTCAAACTGTGACTAGCACTGAATACAGAATGGGAGCATTCAGTCTTATAAATGAAGGTAATATCAAGAAGGAGATTTTTTGTACAACTAACGATTGACAAATAAAATAATGAATTCTGTTGGTTTCTTCCTCCCAAAACTGGAGGACTAAAAACAAACCCCAGATGCCAAGTGAGAGCCATCCAATACCCTCAAAGCGTTGTATAGGTACACTAAATCTTTTTCGGGTGGAAAATTTTCTTCTCTTCTTTCATTCACTTAAGACAGGTCGAAGGAACTGAATGCGTGTAGAGAAGACACTAAAAACATCGAATTCAACTTTTATTCTCTTTGTAAGTGAAGATTACTGTTCACGTTCTTACACCTGAAGTGCATCAATACACTTGAGGATCTGAAATTTACAAAACCAGTTAAGAAAATACACAGATTAACTAAATAATTGGACAGTAAATGCAGTATCATAACATTTCCTAAGGTCTGAAGGACTTTATTGCCAAAAAATTGTTGACAAAATTTCTGTAAAACTATATTCGAAGGAAGAATTTTCTGGCATCCTAAACCCAATGTCTACAGATTAATTTGCAAACAAACCGCATACTTCTTCTAGCATTATCGATTACTACATTTATCGCCATTCAGAAGGTTCTGGAACTTTAGGATCGAGAATCCAGTGAATGGTAAAACTCTTTCCTTGGTTTTTATGGTGCTGGTTTGTGGAAATATTTACAGTTTAATTCGTTCAAGAAGACGAAACCCAATCGCTTTACAGCGGCAGACTACAAACTCATAAATATCTGAAGATGTAAGAAGGCAAAAAAAAAAAAATAAATAAAAGGAGTTCAACATGCCACAACCGGATTGAGTCTTTTACATTCAGTAGTACTATATTTCTGTGCAGTAAATGGAGATGTCACTGAAGAACTAGACCGCATCTATCTTCTCGGATCACTGGTAACAACGAAAAGAGCTATTAGCGGTTTTCATCATCCACAGAATGTATTTAGCAAGACCATCAAAGAAAAAACAAAGCCTTTCAAGAAAATCTTTGTGAGAGGACTCTGTATGTGATCAGTATGGAAGATCTCATGCTCCTCTGCTGCATTAACTTGATGTCATGTAACGAGGATTGGCAGTGCACCACAAAGAAAGAACAAATGACCAAAGTTATACATGATAAACATGTTCAGAAATGAATTACAAACCTTCAAAATCAAAAGAAAGGTCAAAAGGTCACACTACCACAACTCTGCAAAAGGTATATTTAGAGTACTAAAGAAAAGAGAGCCAAAAAAAAATATGATCCATAACTAGAGACTTGCTATAGAACAATTGTGCTGTAGGACAATTTTGCCTATTTTAATTAAGATTTGACTCGTTTCCAAGCCCTCCCCCGCCACCACAAAAAAAATCCCTAATGCACAGATATCCTGTATTTAGCCTACACATTAAATCTTTCCACAGACATAAATCCAAAACGGAAGCAAACAGGCAAAACAAACAAAGACAACAACAGACGGAAGATGCGAGACTGCCCTGGCAACAGTATGGTGAATAACAAGACGACGAGGAAACTGACAATAATGAGGAATGGTCACCTGATGAATAATCAAGGCATTGCTCCCACCGTCCTCTACCACGGTGACTCACCTTTTTCAGTGGAAAAGAGAGAGAGAGAGAGAAGAGAGAGAGAGAGAGAGAGAAGAGAGTCAAAACATGCTGCCCGGATGTTATTCAAACGCCTAACAACTTACTTTATGAGTTTTGCCTAAAACATATACTGCATTTCCGCCTGCATGTTATAGCACATATTCACAAATATTAAAATGCAAATACGGTTTAATATTTTCACTATATCTTGAAATCTTACACCTAAGGGTAATTGAAATTGGTTAGATCTTGAAGCATTTTTTTTCGTGAATTCGAACTGATGAAGGATTAGAAACATGAGAAAGATTTTGTTTTTTTAAAACCAGGCCATGGTTCGAATAGAGCTAACGAGATGCACTTATTATAATTGAAAAATGGAAGTTATTCCCAATTATGAAAAAAAAATTCCATCCAGATATATATATATAATATTTATATATATATATAGACAGAATATATATATATATATAAAAAAAAATATATATATATACATACCTGCAAGAGGAAAACAGAGCCAAGAAGGAAGAGGCATATCTCAGGACAGGGTGACAAGGAAAATAGTGGTCATCTGCTACAACTACTGTTACACAGTGCATGAAAACACTTTGTTACATCATCAAGTAAAAAGCATAAATTTCAAATTAAAATACATGGAATAAAACTAACGACTTCAAAGAGAGTCTCAACATAATAAATATACATTAAAACAAGACAGTTCATAAAAGCACCTGTTGACTAAAGTTGTTGAAGACTGAATGCCTGGTTTACCATTCCTCATCTCTGGTTAATACCAGATAAAACTGGTGACTGTAGTTCAACTTAGGAACTAGCTGTGAACACAGAATGGGAGCATTCAGTCTTATAAATGAAGGTAGTATGGATGAAGGAGATTTTTGTACAACTAACGATTGACAAATAAAATAATGAATTACATATATTTGAATGTTTCTTCCTATTGAAAAACTGGAGGGACAAACAAACCCCAGATGCCTAAGACCTTTATCAAATCCCTCAAAGCGCTGTTTAGGTACACTAAATCTTTTTCTGGGTGGAAAATTTTCTTCTCTTCTTTCATTATTTAAGACAGGTCGAAGGGAACTGAATGGATTTTTGGTAGAAAATGACACTAAAAACATGTTCAATTTTATTCTCTTTGTAAGTGAAGATTACTTTAAATTTATCTCTAGGACCTGAAGTGCATCAATTTCTTGAGGATCTGAAATTTACAAAACCAGTAAGGTAAGAAAATACACAGATTAACCCAATTCTTGCAGTAAATGCAACATGCTAACATTGGCAATAAGGAAACCAATTATTGCCAAAAATTTGTTGACAAAATTTTTCTTTATGATAAAACTATATTCGAAGGAAGAAGGTTAGAGTATAAAAACCCAATGGAGGAGACAGATTAATTTAGTTTAAAATAATAAACATAAGCTTCTAGCAGTTTATCGATTATAGTCTTTTTCTCGCCATGTTAGGTTCTGGAACTTGAGGTCGAGAATCCAGTGAATGATAAAATTCTTTCCTTGGTTTCGTTATGGTGCTCGGTACTTCGTTAATGTACGAGAATGGTGCTTCAGCATTTAAGCTGTTGAAAGAAGTCGAAACCAAACCGTTTATACACAAAGGGCAGACTACAAACAATTTTCATAAATATCTGAAGATGTAAGAAGGCAAAAAAAAAAAATAAAAGGAGTTCAACATGCCACAACCGGATTGAGTCTGCCAACATGTACTGTTTATACAAAGTACCATATTTGCTAACTGCAGTGCTAACCCAACAATTACAAAAATGGGAATGAAAAAAGACACGTTAAAAGAAAAGAAAGAAAGTAAATGGAGATGTCACTGAAGAACTAGCCGCATCTATCTTCTCGGATCACTGGTAACAATGGAAGAGCTATTAGGCGGTTTTCATCATCCACAGAATGCATCCCTGCAAGACCATCAAAGAAAAACAAATCCTCTTCAAGAAAATTTGTGAGAGGACTCTGTATGTGATCAGTATGGAAGATCTCATGTTCCTCTGGTGCATTAACTTGATGTCATGTAACGAGGATTGGCAGTTTACAAAGAAAGAACAAATGACCAAAGTTATACATGATTTACATGTTCCAGAAATGAATTACAAACCTTCAAAAAAGACAACACAGGTCACATTAAGGTCACACTTTTACAAGTCTTGCAAAGGTATTATTTTAGTACTAAAGAAAAGAGAACCAACCTTCAATATGATCCATAACTAGGGACTTATCATAAAGAACAATTGTGCACAAATATTTTACATAATTTTTGCATCTATTTTGAATTAACACTTTGAATTGTTTCAATAAGAAACCCTCTCCCACTGTTATAAGTACCACCACGGAAAAAATCCTAATGCACAGATATCCTGACGATAAATTTAGTAATGAAGTCTACACATTAAATCATTTCTCCACAGACATAAATCCAAAACGGACAGCAAACAGGCAAAACAAACAAAGACAACAACAGACGGAAGATGCGAGACTTCCCAGATGCAACAGTATAGTGAATAACAAGACGACTGAGGGTCAGAAACTGACAATAATGAGGAATGGTCACCTGATACCGCCCTAATCGAAGGCATTTCTAATATCAGAAATCCTCTACCACGGTGACTCACCTTTTCAGTGAGAGAGAGAGAGAGAGAGTAAAACATGCTGCCAGGATGTTATTCAAAAACAACTTAGTTTTATGAGTTTGAACTAAAACATATACTGCATTTCCGCCTGCATGTTATAGCACATATTCACAAATATTAAAATGCAAATACTGTTTAGTATAGCAGGTTCTTTTATATCTGTCTTGTTTTAAATCTTACATTTATAAGGGTGTTGAAATTGGTTGAAGAGTTAGTTTTATTCCATGTATTTTAAATTGATGAAAGTAGAAACATTTAGAAAGATACTTTGTAACAAAAACCAGGCCATGGTTCGAATACCACCTACAGATGAAGCGACTTATTAGCTTTGTTCCCTTGAGTGAGATATATATCCCAATATATAAAAATATATATATATATATATATATATATATATATATATATATATATATATATATATATATATATATATATATATATATATGTATATATGAATGTCTTTTACTGTAATACTACAGTATAATATGAAGATAAAAAGGCCCATAAAACACTATTTGAATGTTGCAACCATATATTTCTGGCACTTCCTTCTGTGCCCCTGTTCACTGGTAAAATATGGACAGATGAAATGTTACAAGGGTATATATACAGAGCATATATAGGTGTGGCATTAAGTCTCCGGTGGTATGCAGGTGACCGTTTCCTAAGGAGGAGGAGAATAAACAATTCCCTGGTGGTTTTTGGCCTCATTAACTCCGCGTAAATGTCATTACAATTGCTGCACGGTATCCTGTAAACTCCGGCTTGGTAGATCGCTCTCGCAAAGAATAACAGAGCACAAAAGATCAGTACGTTATGCTTCGGAGAGTTCGGGGATTTTCCTACATATCAGAGATACAGGCCATTCCATAAACTGGAGTAGGGCGGAGCTGGTTTTCAAAAGCAGCTGTCCATACAAAAGAAAGATGCTGGAATCTGCTATCATCAATCAAACCAGCAATATGAACTTGTCAGGAGGACATTGGAAATCGGACGACATCGACGCTTTAATCCTCAGACTGCTTCTGAGGAAGGTGTTCCAGGGAACACGACCACCAGAATCGTCGCAAACGGGAGTTAATGAGGCCAAAAACCACTAGGGAATTGTTTATTCTCCTCCTTCTTAGGAAACGGTCACCTGCATACCATCGGAGACTTAATGCCACACCTATATATGCTTTGTATATACACCCTTGTAACATTTCATCTGTCCATATTTTACCAGTGAACAGGGGCACAGAAGGAAGTGCCCAAAATATATGGTTGCAACGTTCAAATAGTGTTTTATGGGCCTTTTTATCTTCATATATATATATATATATATATATATATATATATATATATATATATATATATATATATATATATATATATATATATATAATGTGTGTGTATGTATACATATATGTATATATCTGCTAAAATAAATAAATAATATATATATATAAATATATATATATATATATATATGGTGTGTATAAATATTATATATATACTGTATAAACACCAGAAAAGCATCATTCACCAAATGGACTACACATAATAGCTGAAATGGAGTATGGGTGGAGGTTTGTATAATTATGTTGTTCTATTACTCTTATTATGTATATGTATGTATATATACATATATATAAATATATGTGTATATACATATATTATATATATATATATATATATATATATATATATATATATATATATATATATATATATATATATATATATATATGTGTGTGTGTGTGTGTGTGTGTGTGTGTATTTAATGACAAAGATACTGACATTCAATTTCTTGGACAGTTCATGTTTCGGAATGCAAGATAATTGTAAATGAAACCACATAAAAGAATAAAAATAGGTTTTCTGTTTCTTATCGGCCTCTATTAATGTTTTTTCGATCGACGTCATGCAGGATCCAATCCCAAATGGAGCAGGCGAAGAAAAAGACACACGACCACAAACAGAGTAATGTACCAAAGAATAAACATAACTGATAAGTTGAAATTCTCTGTGGTCATACTGTTAGCAAATGGGCGTTAGGCAAAACAAAACAAAAACAAAAAACAAAGAAACCTTATATAGTTATTGTTAATCAATAAAGACAAACTTCATCTTAAGCGAAAGAAATTAACAAACTTGAAGAGAAATAGTAAATATAACTAAAGAAAAATGTAAGATTATTAATGAAAAATCTAGAAAGGGAGATGAATGGTGAATGCACATGAAAATCAAAAACGCATTCAGAGGGCATAAATAAAGAGAATATCATTTGAAAAACAGGTGAAATGAGAAGAAAAGAGAAGACATGTTAGAGTAAACGCACAGATAATACAGAAAAATAATGAACATGCAAATGCAAGGAAAAAATCCGACCTCCAACTGCCGCAGTTTGTCGTCACTCCTGCCCCCCTCCCCCGCCCCCAACCCACACCCTTTCCGACACTTATTTTTTGTCTTGTATTTTTTTTTTTTTTTTTTTTTGAGATTCGATTTTCGACATCCGCAAGGCCCCACAGGGATCAATGAACTAAAAATAAACCCTCATCATCCATCCTTTCCGTCGCCAGGCTGACTCTCTCTAAGGCCTCCTCCCCTTACATATTCATAAGCATGAACTCTCAGGAGTTCTAATCCTGAAACGAAATAGATCCAGCTTTCAGTCAGAAGGAATCTTCCTTTTGCAGTTACAATAATTAAATTAAACAAAAGGTCACTTCTAAGCACAGAATAGAAACAAAAGGTCATAAAAAAAGTCTATCTTGATCTATTTCAGATAACAAGACTTAAAAACCTTATACCAATCAATGATGAATGATAAGTCTAACGTATGTTAATAAAGCTTCTACCATACTGCGATCAAATCCCAAAGGGGTTACCATCATCTTCTTCTTCTTCGTTTAACGTACTTTTTCCCATTTTTTATATGGGGTAAGCACGATGCCTTCTTTTGAAGGACTTTGATTTGGCGTTAGGGTAGACCGTAGCCTCGGTCGGCTGCCCTGCCTGACATCGCTTGGACCCCGGTAGCGCATGTGTACATGTATCATACCAAATCCCCAGCTCCCTTTCTCCCAGCAGCGAGTAGTTGAGCGGTTAGGTCGACAGTTCGGGACGTGTGAGGTGTCTGTTATGTTTTTAGAAGATGTTGGAGTGGCTTTGTTTGTGTGTGTATTAGTCTGTAACACCCATTTACTTTCAGCAAACCTATCCGTTGATTACATACATAATCCCGGCCCGGGTGTCTACACGGATAGCGAAGTGTCCGCCTCTCTGACCGGTCAGCTGCGGATTTGAACCCGCGCCACAGACCTCTATGAAGTCCGAAGCTGCTGCTCTACCGACCTGGCCATCGAGGCTCTAAAGGGGTTACCATACAGGTCATGAAAAAAATTCATTAGTGAAACTAAATATTAGATATTGTATATTCTGTAATTATCAAATATTTGTTGGTCACAAAAAAATTCATTAGTGAAACTAAATATTAGATATTGTATATTCTGCAATTATCAAATATTTGTGATGAAATACATTCACTCTCAAATCGTAAGCCTCGTTGTGAAAGTGAATGAATATCCTGAATGAGCCTCATGCTATGAAACCTAACAATGGGAATGAAATAATCCGGGAGTGCCAGCCATTTCGTGCATACCCACATTTCATCATGAAACATAAGCGTCATGGAAACCATACTGCGTATTAGATCACTCACATGACGTTATTTCGTGCAACGCCTGAGCCCTAAGAGAGGGACCGACTCATCCGAATGGCAAGAGCCAACTTTCGTATTAATGGAGACGGGTCTTACTGCGTTCCATAATGGCAGCAGCACCACCATTATAGCCGATGAATGTATCCGCTTTATGACGGACGCAGTGTGGTTCTATTTCTGAGGTGATAAACCTGACTGGCCTTTATTAGGAAATGAGGATGGGGAAGGAGACAGTGAGACTGACGCGAATGGATGGAACATACATACGAAAAATGTTATAAAAATAGAATTAATCACTGTGGATAACACTAATAAGAGCAGAAATAGGACATCGGGAAAGAGCATTTCTGACTAGATATGATGTGAAATTAACCGGTCAGTAATTTGAAATGAAGATGCTGTACTACTGTTATATAGCCAACCAGACACAACATTTTGGTAAATGGACACTTGGTAATGCTAGAACAGATGATACCAAGATATGCCAATGAATTGTCTTAACCGGCTTCATAAACACTGTGATGACGGAAAGTCATAAGTAATGGAGTTCCAGTTTTCATGTTCTTATATATTCTTGGGGCCTTCATTATAAAAGCAGTAAGTACAGTATACATATATGACAAAACTTATATAACATTTGGGACATCCAAGCGATCTTTGATTAAAAATATTCTTAGGGTCTTTATTGAAAGGTGTTCGAAAAACAGTTATCAAATGATCTCGCCAAGATATCTTTGAACCAGTCTTGCTTACAAATGAATTCGAGTTGATCATTCCTGTGGTGCCATCTGACTGACATCTACACAGAGGAAAAATTAAGGACAAAAGACATTTTTAAATGGTAATATGAATACTAGAAAGTAACTCGAGATTGGTGATGCAATTGCCTCTTGAAATGAGTAAACTATGGAAATCAGATCAAAAGGAAACAAAGAATAACAGCTTGGACACACAAGGGCCCACCAATTTGACTCCAACAGGTAAAAGACGCTACCTGGCAGATGTTACGCAGCTGGCTGTGTGAGGGTCATATTTTAATGCAAAATAACAATTGAGAGAAGCAACCCAATGCCCAGACTCCATGGAAAAAATGAGCGGTTGAAATAAGTTGAGGATTTAGGAATCTGGGTCTCCAAAAGCAAGTAGAGAATTCCAAAACTGAACAACAAATGGGAAAATATTCTCTGAAACGGACATAGTGATGTTTGATACAGATGAAAATCGCATAAAGTGTGTATGTTTTTGCTATATGAGATGATCTTTGAATCAGAATTACTCATAAATTTAATAATCTCTCATTAAGAACAAAACTGCTTGATAGCAGTCTAAATGTAAAGAATTCTAATGTGAGAGTATTGTAACAAATCAACGGAGCTCAGTAACTACCTGCACTTCATCAAAGTTGTACTAGTCTAAGTTTCATAATGGTCAGTTGCTCTCTCACTGTTAAAATCGGTAATAAATGTGACAGCGTAATGGCTAAAGTATAAATGTTACCAGTCAAACTCCAAACATTAAGCGTGTTTGCTTAGTGGCCCGGCGTCAAATAATTAGATTTCAAACTTTGGTCATTGCAGCACATCCAAAACCGCAAATTTAATTTTATCTCCGGGTTATTTTTTTTTTTCTCTCAAAACCGGAAATGTGTAAAGGAGCTAACATAGTTCGTTTATACAAAAATAAATAAACAGATGAAAGCAAAAGCGTTTACGAACTTCGACCCTAAATGTTGTGGCAGACTTCCCTTCTATTCCAGGAAGATCACAGTACTTTTGGGGTAAAAGAGAATGTATAGTTTTACAGCTTGAAGACAGAGGGAATATAGAAGAATTTCAGCATCACAGGAGAAAGACATTTAGTGTTACCAAGCAAATATTGAAAGAAAGGCAGTCCAGCAACTTATAAGTGTAAGCATTACAAATTAATGTTTAAAAATATACTAAAGGGAGTTTAACTAAATCAGGAGAAAACTTTGAAATTCACTACATAACGTCCATATACGAAAAGTAAATATTAGTAAGATTCAGCAAAAACAACAAAGGGAATAAAGATAAATCAACAAACTGATTACATATAAACAACCATCTAGCATTATCAAACAGAATAAGGAAATGGTGCATGACACACTGACCCATTTAAGTCGTTTACAGGGTTATTGCCATCAATAATGCTGCCATTAAGACAATTCCAAAGCTTTCCTGTGAGGGGAGTGAAAGACTTCTGTTATTAATTATGACAAAGCTCACTAGTTTTTGATTCGCAGGCTCCAAGGCAGCTTAGGGAAGCTCTCTCTCGAAACACAACCTATGGCAGCTTAACGACTAATCGTATTTTTAATTGTTGGGGAAAAGTGAACTACCACTTCGAGAAATTATAGGCAAGGATAAAGATCTCTGTAGGTTGTTGGCTTTCATACATAATAAACCATAATCCCTGATGGTAAACGTAAAGATATGACTTGTGTACATATGGAAGCCGTCATCTCGTGACATCGTAAAATAATATATTTGTAAAATGGCCTGGGAAAGAAAGGGTGGATTCGAATGTAACACCAAGTATAATCAAATATTCAAAACCATCAATGACAGTGTTACACATGCAAATGATTCATGAAGATCGAACATGGTATGAGAACTGGTTAGTGCAGTCTACAAGCCACTTTACACTGGGAATCGTGAACAACGGCCTGCCTCGTCTTACAGTCGTAATCATCATATATATATATATTATATATATATATATATATATATATATATATATATATATATATATATATATATATATATATATATATATATATATATATATATATATATATATATATATATATATATATATATGTATATATATATATATATTGATATATGATATATATTGATACTGTACATAATTCGGTCTTTATAATTTATCAACCCCATAATAATTTTCTACTACTTAATTTTAGCCAGATGAAAAGTTCTCACTGATAAATGACATGCCGAACAATAATGACCTCATTTCCGTAATCGCTCTTGATACCATAAGGGATAACAAATTATCAAGGATATAGGCCCAATATAATGCAACAATGAGCAGTGAGACCTTTTCTCTTTGTTTCCTCCATACTGAGATTGTGGGTAACACATGTAACCTTTTCTTAACAGTGATATTTAAGAGTTAACAAAATGCCATGATGTTGGGGGACTTCAACAGGTTTTTTTTCTATACCAAAGGTACTGGAAGTTGATGTTCGCTTCGAATGCGGACGAGACATCTGTCAGAACTATGTTAAATACAAACCCAGAAGACAATAACAACAGGAGACAGTAACAACACCGATAGAATCCCAGAGATGATATGTCATACTGACTTGTAACACCAGGCAACAAGTCAATATCTGAGCGTGGAACTGAATTTTTCAGAGATAAAAATTTTCTTTCTAGGAAAGAAATATTTAGTCATCACTATGGCGACTGAAATAGCCTCTAAATCATGTCAAAAGTCATGATGATCGAATTCGACAATGAACAGGATCGTTGGCTGAGGTGACAAAATCGCGTTATATATACATGGAAAACATGATAATGAATGTCAACGCTATTAATTTTAAGTCCTGAAATTGCAAAATAATGAACTTTTCTTTTTATTAAATAATAAGCTGAGAGCCGGGATTCAATTCGGCATCGCCGAAGAGCACTACAAAATTATGCTATACAGGAAACAAGAGCCGTAAATCTGAAAACATTAAATAAAAACACCACGTAAAAATTTTGAAGAAAACAAACTGACAAAGACTAGCCAGTACACCACGAAAAGCGTCTGAAGCCCTTCAGGACTTATTTTAACTGAGGAAGGACAGCTACGACAGATTTGGAAAACATAACCAAGAAAGCAGAAAGCAATAACAGCATTGCGTGAATAATGTTTCTTGCTAATAAAACAATCATCCACTGCCTTGCCAGCCTGCTCAACACACCTTGCAAAGTAACACGAAAACCAGGAAAATGGTTTAAAAATGAAGTGGGCTTGAGGATAACCCAAGGTAAGGTAGGTCACAGCCAAGGTTGGAAAAGCCATACCATTGCTACGGGTTTGTTTATCTATGGCAACTACCCGGTGTAAGGCTTCGAGTTTATTCTGTCATGGCTTGAGGTTCAATTCTATCAGAAAAAGATTTCGGTTTATTTCTGTCAAGGAGGAGTTTTAGGTTCAATATCATAATGGACATCATCTTACGGTAATATTTTGTAGCTTTGTGGTACACTAGGCAATACACGATAATGACCAAATCCACTTGTTATTAACCCTTTGATTACGGCCGAGATGAGACCTCACACTTACCACAATCCGGAGGGTTTTCAGACGGTAGTCACCCGTAGCATGCTACCAGACGCACGAAATCGTAAACAATCATTGTAATAGCGTTTGTATTTGTTGTTTTGCTGCAAATTAACCTGTTTTATTTATATGATAATATTGTGATAGTAGCGATCCGTGATATAGATATTATGCAATTAATGTAACAACACAAATAAATAAACATAGGATAAGTACTATATATCGGGGTTTAGTGTTGCCAGAGGTATAAGCACTGCCCTGATTGAGGATGACAGTCTTTTTTTTTTTTTTTTTCATTTTCTCTAATTCTGTTTGAATCCGTAAAGGACAGCTACATCACAGTTGTGTATTATAGTTAAAAATTATTTGTATATTCGTCAGAAAACTAATCATAAAGAATGTTCATCATTTTTATGGTTCCGCTTACTATTCCACTAGCTGGGCAAAAAAAAAAAAAGAGAGAGAGAGAGAGAGAGAGAGGAGTGACAGAATAAAAATTTTTACCTATGATTTATTCCTTCTAATTGTACATCAATAACATTTGAGAGTAAGTAGACACAATCACAATATTGGTTGCAATATTAACCACATTTCTGGGTAATATTTTTATCAATGATCAAACACCCAGCTGACAAGGGATACGCAATCTAGAAATTCAGATGAATTCTGCAGTGTTTGAAAAATGGTTTAAAACCCAGCTTCTTCCCAATATAGGGCCATCTGCCATCATAGTGTTGGATAACGCTTCTTATCATTCAGTTCGAATTAATAAACCTCCGACAATGTCTGCCAAAAAGGATGAAGTTAAAGACTGGCTAATAAAAAATTAGTAAAGTTGCAAAGACATTCATGTAAAGAAAATGATTACGTGATTGACAGACTGGCAAGAGATCATGGACATAGTGGTTAGGCTGCCTACATATCACTGCCAGTATAATGCAACAGAACTGATATGGGCGCAGGTGAAATCATACGTGGCAAAGAAGAATCATTTTAAAAAATCAGACCTGCTTCCTTTGGTCAAAGAAGCAATTGAATCCATATCTTCTGACAACTGGGCTAATGATGTGAGACATGCCGAAGATATAAAAAGAGATGACGCTTCAAGAGATGTTTGCATTGATAAATATATAGATTCTTTTGTTATCGATGTAGCATCCTCTGACGAGGATTCTTCATAAGTAATGTCTCCTCATACTTCGATTGTAAATAAATTTATTGCTTTCCCTTGTTGTGTGATATCCTGTTGAACACTGAAATTGAAATAAATTGAAATATAGATCTGTTTTTTCGACAGAAAGTGGCAGAAATATCTTTAAAAATCTACATATAACAGAAATGCCACAGCAGTGATGAGTATCATATGACAGTGCTTTAAAAGCACAGGTAAATCTAATACTGTATAAATGTAATATATATATATATATATATATATATATATATATATATATATATATATATATATATATATATATATATATATATATATATATATATATATTTTGAGCTTTTATAGTTTTGAGCTTTTTTTCTTTCTTTCGTGCATGCCGTAATCCGTCTTTACCTCCTAGCTGTATCAAGGTTGAATTTTCACTGTACAGCTATAAAATAACTCATAATAAACATTCTTTAAATATTGTTACACTTATATATATATATATATATATATATATATATATATATATATATATATATATATATATATATATATATATATATATATATATATATATATGGGTGTAACAATATTTAAAGAATATTTATTATGAGCTATTTTATAGCTGCACAGTGAAAATTCAACCTTGATACAGCAAGGAGGTAAAGACGGATCACGGCATACACGAAAGAAAACAATTCAAAAGCTCAAAACTATATCACAATTATATGACTTCGATAACAGCAAAGGAACAGTAATAAAAACTATAGTAGATGACGTAACTCAAGAACATTGCTCAGTACAGCATCCAAATAAACAAAACTGAAAATGAAAGCACATCTAGGTTTCCAAATTTCTTGCATCTATCATTTTCATATATTGAATTTTTTTTTTTATCTAAAATTTAAGTGGGACAACAAAACTTCATTCAGAACTTTCTATTATAGTACACGTGCTTGATAACAGGCGCAAACAATGAGAGCTTGAAGTCAGAAGGTTAATGGTCAGTTTAAGAGGGCAAAGTCTCTTCCTAAAACGGTCGTACTATAGTAACCCCCCCGCCTTTCTTGTTTACTTGCTAACCTTGTTTACTCTTATTCAGTTTTCATCCTCTGGACTTTACTACTGAAGGTAATCTATTTCTTGTTTTGTCATTGTCATTTTTCAATCTTTAAAGCATTTTAATTTTGTAAGCTCTGTTGTCAGTTTTAATTAGTGTTTTGTATCTTTTAGCCAGAAAAGATGGGATATGGGTGATCCTGAAGCGCACCTATTAATAAATATATCAATGATGAGCTGACTGTTCTTCCTATCCGTACTCCCTACTATATATATGCATATATGTATATATGTATATATATATATATATATATATATATATATATATATATATATATATATATATATATGTATATATATGTATATATATATGTATATATATATATATATATATATATATATATATATATATATATATATATATATATATATATATATATATATCTTTCTATCTATGCATCTATCTCTGTGTCTAACTATCTGTTAATACACACACTAACACACACATATATGTATACATACGTATATATTAACTTTATCACATACACAATTGTTCTGTGCATTAACTAAATTACTAAAAAGGACCTCATTCAAACTGGATGGTATCTATAGATACCATGCAGTTTGAATGAGGTCCTTTTAGTAATATATATATAGTATATATATATATATATATATATATATATATATATATATATATATATATATATATATACATCACATGAAGGAAGCAGTAGGGAAAGGCATCCTCATCATCTACAGTTTATTTTCAATGCCGACGTTTCCATGACGAATTCCAAGTCGCATTTTTCAAGGCTATAAATAAAATATAATTTGCGAACATCAATAACAAATTAATGCAATGGCAACAGCTCTTTATGTAGTAAAAATATTTAAAACAAAGCACCTCATTCCAAGACAAGTCAATAATGAGTAAAAGGAGTTCACTAAAATCTTAAAACAACCTACCTATATGAAAGAAAG